>NC_056727.1:957439115-957632871 GCF_019279795.1 Protopterus annectens
ACTCATATTAACAACTGCATTAAGAATACCTGTAAGGAACAAAAAGCTACTATACGGCTAGTAGGACAAATCAAACAAATTAGCTTCAGAAGCCAAAGATAAGTCCTCTTTTATTTTTATTAGGAAATTAGGAAATAACACCCAGCAGTCTTCTGAATTTATACAAAATGGAATGACCTACTCAAGACCCAGCAGCAAATTTAGTGAAGACTTCAAATCTGAAACTACCTTAATTGTAGAAATTCCCAAATTCCAGAACCTCCTAATATGACGAAGGAGCATGACTTAAGGTGCTGTCTAAGACCAAATTACTACGACTAACATGTGGCCTGATAATTTTCCCTAAGTGTGGTGAACTGCAGTAGTGATGCCCTTACACAAAGACAACCATATCACAGTCCCAAGAACCTGCAGATTCATTAGCCTGACTAGGCAAATGATGCTTTCTATGGCTTTGCAAATATCTGCCCTCAAACTACAATATCAAAAACTATATCAGTTTGGCTTTGGCAAAGGAAGATCCTGCCTACAAAGTTTACTTCTTCGAAATGATCACACAGGCTGTAGACGGTGGTTATTCTGTTCATACAGCTTATTTGGATCCGGCGAAGACATTCAGAATATACTGCACACTGGCATTGCTGATAAGCCAATTATCTTAAAAACAGACCCATACGTGATGAGGTAAACAGCCAATTGTTTGACAGACAGAACCCACAGTTAAGGTGGCAGGAGTCTACTTGGAAAGTCTGAATGTAAACTACAGTTGTGTAAGTTGCACTTGCCTATTAACATTAGATGTTCAAATTCCACACTGCTGCTGAAGCCCTTAGGCTATATGGGTTGTTTCCTGCCTAGGAAGCAGCAACCAGATGGCTTCAAAAAGCTCTGAACCCCCCCACCCCACCCCACACACATCGCCACATCTTCACTCTGACTACTGACTAGCTAATCCAAAGGTGGGAAATCAGATAAAAACTTTCTTGCCCTTAAAATGAATGTGGAGCTTAACAATCTGAAGCAACTAGTTAATAACAACAAAAAAACATATAAAGCAGAAACAAACACAACCTTACTTTGTATCCCAACTGCACCTATATATAAGACTAGGGGGTAGAGGGTGGGTGTGGCTACTACATAAGTGAAGAATTTAAACATCTACTGTTACAGGTAAGTGCAACTTAGATAACTGCACTATGATCATCACTCCCACTGCTGCAGTAGCCCTTGGGGTATATGGATTGTTAATGAAGCCTATTCTACCTGGAAGGAATAAAAATATGGATCCAGGTACCCCTGGAAAATGGTCCTAGCAAAGTCTGACCCAGACCTAGAAAAGGAATCCAGTTTGTAATTATTTGTAAAAGTATGTACAGAGGACCATGTAGCTGCCACTAATTGTTTCTAGAGTCCTCCCCTTTTCAGTATGCCATTGAAGACAAGGTTCTAATAGAATGTCCCTTGATACTGCCTGGAATGGATTCACCATGGAAGACAATAGCAGAGGTCAACCACCTGAAAAGTGTCTGTTAAGTCACATGGTATCCTTATTTGTCCCATTATAAGAAATAAACAGCTGACCAGCTTTAGCTACTTACGCATGTTCAGAGTATGAAGAATCCTCTCCCCCTGCTTTTTAGGTTCTTGGTAGAAAACTGGGAGATTGATGCCTTTATTCAAAGTAATCCAATTTGGGCATGGATGAGGGCTTTATTCTTAGAGACCCAATCACTGTAGAAAATTAGACAGGGTTCACCACCATAACAGTTCGCAACTCATATGATATTCTTAAAGAAATCAGAGCCATAATAAGTACAGTTTTCCAAGCCAATGGCCTTACATCCCCTTGATGGACAGATTCAAAAGGTGACAATCAACTTCTTCAGCATATACTTGAGATCCCAAGGAGCAGCAATCTGTTTATGAGGTTGTCGCAGGTGTAAACACCTTTCAGAAACTTTTTCACAACAGAAATAGAGAAGAGTGAGGAAGATCCATGAGCAAACATGTTGACAAAGCCACAAGATAAATCTTTATAGAGGAATAACAGAGGCCAGAGAAAAGCAACTCTCTCAAATATTTGAGCACCAGTGGTACAATATTCCTGATGGGCCCATGGTTATTGGTTAAGACAACTAAAAAATCACTTCCACTTTCCAATACAAGACTTCATAGCAGGCTTTCTTGCCTCCTTTAGTACCTGCTGCACGTCCTCATGAAACAAGTGTCTAAAAGGTATTAAAACTGAATCACCCAGGCAGTCAGTTGAAGTTGCTTAACATTGATGTGTATCAAAATCTCCATTGTTTTATATGAGTAGACACAGTCTGTGAGGAAGTCTGCAGTAACTGCTCTTGGCCAGTTGCATAAGAAGGGTGAAATTGTTGCCTGGACCAAAAAGGGTCAGCACAATGTTTTTGGGGTATCCTTTTGAATCTTCAGAATTTACCCTAGGAAATCAGTGGAAAGGATGAAACTCGTAAAGGAAAATTCCCTTCCAAGGGAATTAAAATGCATCTATTTATCAGGCTTGCTAACAAGAATCCCTGGAACAAAACTTGTAGAGATGTCTGTTTTGAAAGGCTGAAAACAGATCGATTTGAGGTGTTCCCCGCAAATGGATTAAATCGTCGAAGACCCCCTTATTCAATTTTCATTCATAAGAGTCTGACCTAGTCTTGTGCAGCTTGTCTGCTAGCATGTTTTGCTCTGATGGAGATTAAAATGATTGGAGTTAAGGAATGCTGAAGAGCCAACTCCTCCAGTTATCATTGCCAGCCTGCATAGGAGGTATGACCTTGTACCTCCCTGCTTGTTTATATACCATGACTCTGATATCATCTGTAATCACTTTAAGAGGTTGCGGGCACTAAAAGTGATGGAGACTTCAAGTCATGGGGCACAGCCAACATCTTGTTTAACTTGAGTGCTTTGTTCTGTCTGACAGATTCCGCAGGCTTGTACATTTGCTCCTCTGGAAGCTGCTCTCCAAACAAAATCTGACCAGCTGTGGTTACAGATTGGTTTGAGATCTGAGGAGAGGAGGAGAGACCTGGGTTCAGTCAAATTTGTTCTCCCCACCAATGCAGTTCCCTTTTTGTAAAGCCCTGAAATGGGATTTGATACTGTAAAGAATGCAATTGCTGGGTCCATGTGTTTTGTTACAAATCACTGTATCTTTTTCATGTGTTATCTGGCTACAGGAACCATGGGAATCATGGAAACCGTGAACCCTAGAATCCAGAGAAATGTTCTTGCATTAGTCCAAGACTGATTTGAGAAGCTCAGAAAAAAATTCAAGATAATGACCCACCTTGTATGTTAAAAATGCCCTTTGAAGGGAAAACTCTATAAGGCACTCCTGAAACACAACCTTATGAGACAGAGTGAAGGAAGATTGTTCCACATTTAGCTAGAAAGCCCAGATTGGGCAAAAGCGGCATGACCCATGTTAATGACTCTTGACATTTGGATAAAGACTCTGCAAAGATAAGCAAGTTGTTTAAGTAAAGGAATATGTGAATGCCATTCTGTCTAATCAGCTAGGACTAGTTCTAGATACTTTGTGAATACCACTGGAGCTGTAGGTAAACCAAAGTGTACTAATAATGTGACCCAGAAACACAGAACCGTAAAAATGTCCTGAAGCCTATGGTTATGGTAATATCTTTTAGGTCCAGAATTACCAAGTAACTCATTGGCGGAGCGGTAATAGATTGTGTAAAGACATTTTGAACTTTGGAACGTTCATGTACAGATTTAGAAATGAAAGCTCTACTATTGGTCTCCAACAGGCCTCTTTCTTAGGTACCAACATCCAGAAACATTCTGGACTAGAAGCCTTTGCCCTTCGACTTAAAGACTCTGGGTGTACAAAGATAAAAGGACCGGAGGGAAAAAAATTCTGTTTGGTTGAGAGGGTGGGAAGAAATTCCACTGAAAGTAGGCTTTTGCATCCAGTGCCATCTGTAACCCTCCTGCATTACTTTAAACACCCATGAGTCCAAAACAATCTTCGGCCAAAGAAAAATGTTGAGGGACAGTTTTTGGGACAGATTTAGAGAGATATTGGCTGAGGTAAAGGGTAAAAGATGCTAGTATAGTCATACTGTAATCCCTTTTTTGAAAAGACCCATTTGATGTTGTTACCCTTCAACCATCTTATTTTTGCATTTCATTTGCCAGAAAAAGACTGGTTTCATTTATCTGGCACTTTGTGTAAGACGGAGGCCTATAAGATTTGTAGTGGGGAACATGAAAAATCCTAGAAACACCATGAATCAATTTCCATCTTTCATCATACTATTTCTCAACCTGGGTAGCAGAAAAGCCAAATACCTCCTTATCTAACACTGAATCCAAGGGTTTACTATGACAACGTTGAAGTGGACTTGGTCGAATTATATCATTGACCCAAGTCTGTGAAAGTGACAATGTCGAATTCCGACATTGTCGAAGTACGTCTTGAATCCACTCTCGGAACGGGCTTTAACAGGGGTTGAGATAAGGATGAGATTTGTACTTCGAATTTGTCACCGTTCTGCCTCTGGACCTGAATCCAATTCAGCGTTGTCATAGTAAGTACACTGAATCCAAGACTTCAGATTTTACTTGATCAGCAAACATTTGGTTATATACCCAAGCATATCTTAACAATGTAGCAGTTAACAGTGGGCTAGACACACTAACGGTGCAGTCATACACACACTCTAAAGCATGCTTAGCTACCTGAAAAAAGAAGATGGAAGCCGATTCCCTCAGACTGCTTGTATGACAAAGCATAAATTTCCACATACCTACCTGGTAATTCTAAAGGTTAAAGTGGAAGAAAAAAATCATTCTCTTATCTATATGGTCCAACATTTTATGTTCTTTGTCACCAGATGAAGGGTTTGTACAGAGGATCAGATGGTTGCCAGCATGAGACAGCTGAAATGGCAGCTGGGTCTGATCTAAGGCGAGAAAAAAGAAACATACTAAACCAAGTACCTTTTACAGATTATCTGCTGTTTTAGGGACTAATGGATGAGTGCAGTCAGCATTCAACGCATCTCCAAGGCTGGCAGTGGAATGAGGTATATCCATTTATAACGTATTATAATATCTCCTCAGTTCAGAGGTAACATCTATTTGTTTCCATTAAAATACCTAATTCAGCCTGGAAAAAGTCTGATTAAAAGAAAATTCTTCCACAGGAGGATAACAATTAAAATTTTCCTCACAATCAAACTTGGGCCTGTAAATCTGCAAGAGAAGCCTCATCTCTGTCAAAGACAGAATCAAGACCTTGTTTTCTCAAGAATAACTTTACAGGAGATAACCATCTGTAAAGGCTTCTGTGTACTAGGATTTACTGCTTGTCTAGCCAAGGTAAGGAATTCTTCTTTGTTAACAGTAATAACTTCATCTAAAGAACAATGTTTAAGTTTTTTTTTTCTTAATAGGAGTTCCAGCAGTAGAAAACTGACTTGAGGAGGGCAGTCTGCCCAGTCTAATGGCCTCTTGCCCCTGTTACCAAGAAGAATCTCTTAAGTGGTCCCCAGACCAACAGAAAATGGTCCTCCCATGCCCATACTGAACGCTGGAACAGCCAAAGAGGACATGGCTGTCCCCCAGTTCATGCTGGCCAAAGGGACTACAACAGAGGAAAGCTGGTAGGGTAAGCCAGTGGTCTGAGGAACAACCAATGGCCACTGCAGGTTCACCTGATATCGGCTAAGGTGTAGACAGTCCACGACAATGGTGAGGACTCCTTGGTAACTGATTTCTTTCTTTTTAGGTACTGCAAGAGAAGAGCCAGATGGACCAGAATGAATATCCATGCTGTAATCTGACAAGAAGCACCAAAAGCAGTAAGCATAGCAGAAATAAATCGGTCAGAAAGTTAGTCAAAAACAGCACACTTCCACTCAACATTTTCTCCAGTTCCTTAACTTAGAAAAAGTAAAAGAAGAACAGAAATCCCCTGTCAGTACTGTTTAAACACATGCACACACACTGCTAAAAATCAATACCATAGGTAGGTTGTCACAAAGTGAGACTAAGCATTACACTGACACAGGAACTCCTGACCGTTCTTCTGTAAAATTTTCTGTCCCACAAACTTACATAATTTTTGACAAAATTAGCCCTAAATACCTTAACACCACTAACCTAAAAATAGCAGTCCCTGACAGGAAACTCACAAATACTGTGAAAAAATACCAGGATGCATAAAGGGAAAATACAGCTAAAATACATTAAATCTTATTTTTCTTAAAAGGGTAATAATTTCTGAGAGTAGGGGGGGTCCCCAAATGAGAACGTATCTGCTAGAAACAAAGCTCTTATTTATTTAAGTTTGATGACCGGGGAGGTCCACTGGATCATAAAGAGCCCTTTTCAGTGGAGGCCCGGGGAGAAAAGCTCCAAGATATTGCAAATTACATGTTACAAAATAAACAAATATTTCAATAGAAGCCTTTAGCATTTACAGAAGAATAGAACAGAATACCTCTAGTAAGTTAAACAATTAGACATGGTTGTTAGCCCTTTGCAGGTTAGGTTAAACTAAACAATTTACATAAAGACAATTTTGTCAATAAGCACTCAGAAATTCAACATCTAAACAGTTAGATAATAAGTCTTTATGTAAGGTGGGCAGTTAATGAATGGAGAAAGTAGTAGCACATTTAAAATTGAAAGTATAGTATAACAGATAGCTGAGAAGAAATCAGCTGACTACTGCTCCTGTGAAGCCCAAGAGTGCTTCTTTTTGAGTTGGCAAGAAAGTACTGAAAAAAGCTCAACTCCAGCTGCTAATTTCTTTCCTTGGGATTAGCCAATCAGCAGTCAGAGTGAAGGAGTGTGGTGGGAGACCAAGAGCTTTTTGAAGCTGTCTCGTTGTTACTTCCTAGGTAGGTAGGAAACAACCCATATATACTAAGGGTTACTGAGGCAGTGGGAAGGATGAACATCTATAGGTGTGCCCAAGGGCTCAGTACAGGGACCCCTCATTTCCAGTATCTACCTCTCCAATCTTAAGACTAGGAAAGAGAGGACCTTAAGTTAACTAAGTATACAGACAGGACTGCAAACTGGGAACTGCTGTCAAATCTCCCTCTGATAATCATTTATTAAAGCAGGAATCAACTCACAAACATGTGGTGTACAAAAAGGGCTAAAATTAAATGGGAATAGTGTAGTAACTGCCACATTTGGTAAACAGTTCTCAAATTCAACATACCTCACCTATACCTCAGTCCAAAATAATAATCTAGAGAGGGATTTTGGAACCTGTCTTGATAATTCCCTCTCCTTCATCCACTATGTAGCTGCAGTAGTCAGGAAAGCGTTCTGTTAAGCACAATTAACATCTAAAGAGATACTGTCAAGGGCAACAGTTGGCATACCTCAGTATACAGCCTTAATTAGACCAACTGTTGAATATACCACCTCCTGTGAGATGCACATTTCTAGGCATATTTAGCAAATGGAAAGGCTCTAGAGGTTCTTAACCAAGAAGATTGTTAACTTAAAGTCCCAGAGTTACCAGGTAAGGTGTGAAGTGCTAACACTTTTCTTATAGGATCTTACAAGGTGATCTTCACCTTGCATTCCACACTGTTAGGGATCCTGTCCTCGTGTATCTGCGTAAATCAAACAGAATCCCCACCAGCACAAAGAAAAAACATGTTGGGGAGAAATTTATTACACAAAGCTTAACCCACCCCTGTAAGTCACTTCTTTGAAAGCTAAACAATGTGATGACCTAGCATCCTTCAAATTAAACTTGGATGACTGGATGGTACCCATAAATCTACTACAAGGCTAACTTGCTTTACCCTTCTTGAGAGGGGGTACAGCAAAAGAGTAATAAGTCTTATGATGCAACTGTCTTGTATTTCCTATGATCTTACAATACTGACACCTTATTACCTGACTATTTGAAGGACTGATAGTTTAGTTTATTAGAACAATCATACAAAATCTACTGTATCTAGGAAAAAAGAATGAATAAGATTGCCTGCAACATTTATTAACATTGACATAAGACCAAGACAAACCGTTATTCATAGGTTCATAGGTTCATACTAGGCTATCTGCCCTAGGGCATTCATAAGCCTAGCCAGAGTGTGTTTGGCTTTCGCCACCCATTTTAAATGAATTTTGCTATGCCCTTTTTCGAGGTTAGTATAACTGTGCCTCTGTCTAACAGTGACACAGAAGTGCAAACCTACTATCTCCCATCCACTCATCAAGATTCCTCTTGAAGAGAGTCAATGAGGGACTCTGCCTAACCTGGACTGGGATTTTATTCCAGAGTGAAGGGAGCCTCTGGGTTATGAATCTGTCCCTCCAGCATGTCATATTTATTTCAGTGCTGAGGTTCAAGTCTCTCGAGCGCGTAGCTTGATGGAATTTGGATTTTCTGAGGTGCAGCATGTCCATTAATTCCGGGTTGGACATGGCTTTATACGTCAGGCACAGATCGCCTCTGAGCAGGCGGTATGCCACTGAGTAGAGCTGGAGTTTCTTTAACCGGGCAGCATATGGCATCTGTTTGAGCCCTTTGATCCTCTTGGTGAGGTACTTTTGGGGTCTTTCCAGTTGCTGCAGGTGTCTGGTAAGGTACTTCCCAAAAGGGGCATTGTACTCAATTATGGGTCTGATGAGGGATGAGTAAAGAGGCACGATGACCTCCCCTGATCTAGATGTGAATCCCTTCATGATTAGGTGGGCTATATAAAATGTTTTTCTAACCACTTTGGCCACGTGGTTGTCAAATGAGAGATTGCTATCAACTTGGGTCCCCAGGTCCCTAATTACTTCTTCCGTACTTAATGGATTACCACCTATGTGGTAATTTGTGGGCACTTTGTTTTTGCCAAAGGGGATGACTATGCACTTTTTGGCATTTAGCTTGAGGCCATGACTCTGGCACCAGTTGTCTGTTTCTATGAGGCCCTTTTGTAGGATGCTTGTGTCGGCTGGAGAGTCTATTATGGCGCCCAGTTTGCAGTCATCTGCGAACTTGGTCAGCCACAGTCCTTCCGTGTTAGCCTGTACCTCCGAGAAATATATACCGAACAAGAGAGGTCCCAAGACTGAGCCTTGTGGGACGCCACTTGTAACTGGTTTGGAGTCTGACATGGCTCCAGCAATTCTAACCATGTGGGTTCTGTTCTTGAGCCAGTTTGCAACCCATCTAGTGACATAGGGGTTTATATTTAAGCTGGTGAGCTTATCTATAATGCCCGAGTGGGGTATTGTATCGAAGGCTTTTGCAAGGTCCAGGTAGGCTGTGTGGACCACCTTCCCTCACAATGGCCTTGGTGACTGTTTCAAAGAAATCAACCAGATTTAAGAGGCAGGATCTGCCCTTAACAAAGCCGAACTGGGTAGGATCCAGTGTCTGTAGATCCCCAATATCTTTATTTATGAGGTCCATGATGATCCTTTCCATAGCTTTGCAGACCAAGCTAGTCAAGCTTATGGGGCGATAGTTTCAGGATCCGTTGAGGCACCACCTTTGTGGAGAGGGACCACTGTTGCTGTACGCCACTCTTTGGGTACATATCCTGTAGTAAGGCTGAGATTGAACAGTAGTTTTATGTTTGGGTTTAGTTCTTCTTGGAGTTCATGTAGGACGCAGCCCGGGACACCGTCTGGTCCCATTAATGCTGTGTTTCTTGCTTTGGAGAGGGTGGCTCTTACCTGGGCATCTGAGATGTCAGGGGGGCAGTACTCTGCTGGGATAGATATTTGCCCTTTTGGTGGGGAAGGAGGTGTGAAGTTTGCGCTGAACCTGTCAGCTAGGATGTTGGCAATGTCTGTGGGGTTTGGTGTATTTTTTGTCATTTTGGACTAATTCTGAGCATACCTGGGAATTCCCACCCAGGTTCCTAACATAACTAAAGAAAGCCTTGTGATTATCCTTAGTGTCCTGTGCAATTTCTCTCTCGAAGCTGGCCTTAGACGATTTTATGAGTGCCCATAGTTTTTTGCTAATACTGATCAGAGATGCCTTCCCTTTTTGGGATTTTGCTCTATCATGTAGTAGCTTCCTCCTTCTATTGTATAGTTTGTTTATGGCTGGGGTCCACCAGACAGGACGCCTAACTTTGGAGGATTGGGTCTTGGTTTTATATGGGATTGCATGATCCATGCATTCCTGAAGGTGTTCATAGAATGCGTTTAAAAAGGATTCTGCGGTCTGGGCCGTATTTTCCACAGGCCCGGGGGCTTTGAAGGATTCCACCTCAGTTTTGAGGAGTGTGAAATTTGCTTTAGAGAAGTTTTTCACTGTGGTTTTCTGGGCAGGGGCTGGGGTCGGGATGTGAATATCTAGTGAGATTAGTTTATGGTCTGATCTTACCAGTGAGGGATACACTTCTGGTCTGGAGCATAGAGTCCCCATGTTGGTGATGATCAGGTCCAGTATGTTTTCCCCTCTTGTGGGAGTGGCAACAAGTTGTTCCATAGCATTTCAGTTTACAAATTCTAGGAACCTTTGGGCTAGAGTGTTGGAGCTAGAGTAATGCTCCCAGTCTATGTTAGGGTAGTTGAAGTCGCCCAATATAATGGTGTTTGGAGAGACCTTCATATTTTCCAGTGTTCTCAGGAAGGCCGAGTGGGGTTCCTGGGTTTGGGAGGGTGGTCTGTAGCAGGCTATAAACTGGAAGGCAGTTTTACCCACTGTTAGTTGCACATGGATAGTCTCTGATGCTTCGTGCTGTGCCACCAACCTGGAGGTGTGGGTATCTTTGACGAATATTGATACTCCCCCCTCCTTTTGTGGTTCGGTCCAAGTTTTGGGGCCAAAAAGCATGGTATGAGGTATAACCTGGTAGTGCTGGGGTGCTCTCAGGAGCCTTGAACCAGGTTTTTGTTACTGCACAGATATCGATGTTCTCCATGCTAAGGAGAGTTTCAAGTGCGTGCATCTTGAGGTTTAGACTTCTGGCGTTGAGTAGCATTACTCTTAGTTTCTTATCCTTTGTGATACCTGTGGAGGTGGGTTTGTCTTTTGAGCCTTGCCTAAAAAAGGCACTATGGGGGTGGCAAGAGCCTTTGCCAATATCCAAAAGCCCAGGGGTGACAGGTGCAAGCTGTCCCTAGCGAAGCATCGTGGCTTGTCGAGCATGTCATCCCAGGCTGACAGGCATTGGATCCCCTTTGAATGACACCAATACTTAAGCCAATTGTTGAAATTGATCATCTTGTCTTCATATTGTGGCATCATTCTTGGTGAGGGTAAGATGCTACTCAAGGTCAGGGTCATACTGGCCTGGGCTACATGCTCAGAGAGCTCCTCTAGGTCTCTTTTCATGTAGTCCAGGGAGGTACGTCTCAGGTCATTCACACCAGCATGGACAATGACTGAGTCATATTTGTACTTGCCTTGGAGTGACCTGGGTGCTTGTGTTATGTGGCGGATCCTAGTGCCCGACAGGCAGCTCAACGTGACCTTCTCCTTGTTCAGCCCGGTGAGCGGGACGTCAGTGTGCCTGATGATAGAGTCACCTATTACAAGTGTATCAGGTGTGTTGTTTAGCCTTAAGGGCTGTGACTGTTCGGCACACTGGCTTTGTGAGCTATGTGTTGCACGTGTTTTGTTTTGGGGTAGCGGTTGCTTGGGTGTCTGCTTTGGAGGTCTCTGCTGCTTAGGCAGATTTTTATTTAGAGCCTCCGAGTATGTTTTTGTGTGTTTATGTGTTTGGTTTGCTGTCGTGGTAGGTCTATGTGAGACTGGAATTGTAGTGAGTGTGGTTTCCTTCTCCTCCTGACTGGTTATGCCAGTCCTGAGTTGAGAGAGCTTAGCCTCCAGTTTGGCTATATGGTTGCATCTCTCACATGTGTTGGAATTTGTTGGGAGGAGGAGAGGGTTGTCTGTGTACATGAAGCAGTTGTAACATTGTCTCAAGATTCCCAGATTCACCAGCTGGACAGGAGAGGAGATTGACAAATGACCTTTGGACATGCTAGAACAGTATTGGGAATTCCTTTATAATTGAAAAAAAGGGCCAATGGGGAACAAAGTACTCAAGGGGAGTTTGTGAGGGTGTAGTGCTTTTAATTTTTTAGTGCTGACTTGTATAATTGCTTTAGTGAGCAAGCGCCAGGCTTTAGAGTGGGAATAGGGTGTTTATTATGAGAACTAGATCAGTTCTAAGGGAAAAAGTGAAGAGCAGACTTTGTGGAGCCGAGAATGGTTTAAACCCAATTAAGCGGTGCTGCCCGATGCTGTGCTATGTGCAAAATCGTGCCAAAGCGGGTTTTATACAGGGGGACTTGAAAGAGCTAGAAATTGGCCCAAAACGGCCAATAGACTACCAGATTCTTGTGCTGGGAACACTCCTCCAGGGATAGATAGGCTGCTCCAAGCTCCCCACTGCCACTGGTGAACAAAGAAGCCTCCCTTTATCCAAGGAAGGAAATGGGCAACACAGGAACTTTCCAAAAGTCCAGAATACAGCAGCCTGTATTTGGACTACTCTAGGTCAGGAAAGACGGGAAACAAGGATAATTTTTTTATTTTTTTTTTGCAACAAACAGCAGGAAAATGCAATAAATATGTAACACAGGCTAGCGCACTTGAGTGTGTAGCCTCAACAGGTGAAAGCAACAAACAGGACAAACTTTAAAAGTGCAGGTGCAAAAACAACTTTAACCAGTTTAAAACAGTTCAAGAAGCAGAAATACTTGCAGTTTAGCTAGATCGGACAGTCGCCCAGGTAGTAGCAGGAAAACAAACACTTTTATCAGGTTAGCAGTCGCTCTTTAAGCCTCTCTGCTGCTAGCACCACTCGGCAGGACCACAAGGAGCTTGGCTGAGTAGTAACAAGCGCAAAAAACGAGCCAAAGTGGGTTTTATACAGGGGGATTTGAATGAGCTAAAAATTGGCCCAAAACGGCCAATAGACTAACAGATTTTTGTGCTGGGAGCACTCCTCCAGGGATAGATAGGCTGCTCCAAGCTCCCCACTGCCACTGGTGAACAAAGAAGCCTCCCTTTATCCAAGAAAGGAAATGGGCAACACAGGAACTTTCCAAAAGTCCAGAATACAGCAATGCCTGTATTTGGACTACTCTAGGTCAGGAAAGATGGGAAACCAGGATAATTTTTTTTTTTCTTTTTTGCAATAAACAGCAGAAAAATGCAATAAATATGTAACACAGGCTAGCGCACTTGAGTGTGTAGCCTCAACAGGTAAATGCAACAAACAGGACAAACTTTTAAATTACAAGCGCAAAAGCGCACTAAAGCTGGCTTTAAAGCAGGGGGTTAGAAAGAGATAGGAAATGGCCCAAAACGGCCAATAAGCTACAGGTCACTGGGCTGGAACCACTCCTCAAGGGACAGATAGGCTGCTCAGAGCTCCCCACTCTCACTGGTGAACAAAGAAGCATCCTCCTATCCAAATAAGGATATGGGCAACACAGGAACTATGACACAGCCCAGAGATCAGCAATACCTGAAGACTGGACTATTCTAGTTCAGTAAAAGCGGGAAACGAGGATTTTTTTTTTTTTTTTTTTTTTACAAAGTAGCAGAAATTAGGTACAGAAACACAGTAAATGCTTTAATTTGGCTAGCGCACTTGAGTGTGTAGTCTACCAGTTAAACTAAGCAAAAGCAAACTTTAAAAGTGCAAAAAACTCAGAAATACAGGCATGAATGCAATAAAACCACTTTGCAGAACTTATTTAGTTAAACAGAGAAGTCTATATATACAGAAAAGCAGTTAAAACACACAAACACTTCAGATGCAGTGCAACCTAGAGCACTTGAGTTGTAGCAATATTAAGGCAATGAGCTAATGACACTAGACTGGGAGGAGTGTCACAGATCAGATTTACAGTACGGGTGGGCAACTGCAAAGCCACCAAGTATAAGAGCAAGACACCAACTGGGATGGAGGGTGGGGACAATAGCCTACAGACAGTGGCACTAGAGAAAGCACAAACAGATAAAGATTTGTAAAGATACAGAATGCTTTTAACTGCAGAAAAATCAGTTACTTGTGCAGATTAGTTAATAGCAATAAAATACACTCGAAGACTAAAAAGCAGACAATAAAAGTGCTATAAATTGTTAAAAACAATAATCTGTATAAATAATCGAAAAAAAACAGGATACTTATATATCTCAGCTAACAGCTGCGGTCAACAACTTATCCACTCTGCTCAGTGTGTATGGCTTAATAGCCCATTCACATGCTACGAAAGAAAAATGACTGCTGTTTGTTGGAAAACGTCATATGCCCTTATGAATGCATATCTGGAAATAAACATGAACAATGTAGGGATATGCTCCATAAACTGTTGTTGAACAAGACCAATTGAAAATAAAAGTAAAATTACAATATTCAACAATGTAGAACAGCATCTCCAAAACTACTTCAACCTCCAAAAGGGAGTTGTAATTCACTGATGCATTCCCCAATACAACTTACCTGGGGGACAGCTGGCATGAAGTATCCTCCTGCAGCTGTTTGGAATTGGTTAATAAGGGTGCTGGCAGGTAATGCTCTCATCCCTGCAATGCGCTGCATATACTGGTTTGTTAAGTGAGCCTTCCGCTCTTCCTTCCTCTGGGCAAGTGCCACATACAGTGGTTTTGATCCAACAATACGCCCATTCATCTCTGTCACAGCTTTTGTTGCCTCTTCAGGAGATGAGAAGCAAACAAACCCAAATCCTTTGCTACGGCCATCTTCTAGCATGACCTAAAACAGTTGGGAAAGGATAAGGAAAAAAATACATATCAATACACTCCTAGGTGAATTCTGCTTCCTGATTTCGCATTGTGCGTTAACGTTTAATTATTTCATTCTGGACATACAAAATATTTCGCTGAATGAAATCTGTACTTAAAAATATGATTCTGACAGATGACTAACCTAGTATATAGCAGTGATGCTGTATTTAGTTCATCACTAAAGTTGTTCTAAAGCAAAATCTTCACAATGAGTATGACAGCACTACTGCAGCATTCTCCTTTGCACACAGAGTATAATAGTAATGATGGATATATTAAACAAACAAAAATAAGGTGTTGGAAACACTCCCAAGTCTGCTCTCATAAAAACAAATCACCAGCATTTGAAAACCAGAAGTCCCATCTAGGAGAAATCAATGTACAGTGAAGGTCTGTGGAGACATGTTACAAAAGTAACTGCAGACAAATGAAAAGCAATTTCTTTTGTGAAATGTACTTGTTAACAAGGCGAAATAGAACAGTCCATTGATCCTTTATAAACACAAACACAACACATGCCAGAGGCACAAAAACAATGCACATGAAACACCAAGTAGAATAACTGCACAGAAATGACACATACAAAGCAATGAGCAGTTTAGAATATGCAAATCACAATACTCGTCACTGTTATATAAAGTAAACTCTCAGATGCAATTCAATCTAAACAGCAAAAACTATTTTGTAGTAAAGCCTTACAAACACACATGATCAAGAATAAAGGGAATATTTTACGGTTGACAAAAAGCACTAATATTTACTCACAGGCAGCAACATAACTAAATGGAATTATTATCCACCATCGCTAAAGCAGTGACATTTTTAGAATTTTAGGCACTTAAGTTTTTTTTTCCCAATACTACAGCAGTTCAGGCCATTCTCGTCAGACTTGTGAAGTTTGTTCCAACTAGCAGGGTCAATCTCAGAAAATGCCTTTTCACAAACAGAATGGCAGCATTACTAGTGACAGTGCACGCAGGCCATGCAACCTTAAATCACAGTTGCTGTTTTTGCACTGAATGGAGTACTAGTTAAACCACAAAAGTATGAACGCCAGGGAAGCCAATAATGCTGAGCTAGCCTTTTCAAGTTAGCGCCAGTGGACTTCCCTTCAATATGTGCAGGGCCACCCTTAGGTCAACCAGCACCCTAGCTGAACGGGTTGCACTCCCGCCCCCCACGGCTGCCCATTCCCCCCTCTTCTAATTTTTTCCTGCATTTACGCATTTTCATGCATTCAACAAATGTTATGCAAGTAAAACTGCTCTTCAATAACTTTGTAGCACACAACTGCATTAAATTAGAGTCTGCAAGGAGCCACCGAGGGTTCTAGATGCTTTTCTGAGGTTTATTTTACATTTTTTATACAAGCTTTACATTCCATGATGGACTAAACAAAATGCATGATTAATGGAAGAAATTCAGTTTTACTTTTCAACATTTTTCCCCCTGAATCTTTGTAACACATCCTAATAAGATAATACTGTAATAACTAAAATGTAAATGGAAATACATGCATTAAGCTGGGGGAGTATGGGCCACAAGGCCCTCAGAAGCCATGAGGGCTCTAGATGCTCAGAGGTACATTTTATGATTTTTTTTTACAACACATTTTTCATGCAATGATGACCTGAACAAAAAGGTTCCCTATTAGATGAACGAATGCTTAAAATGTCGAGTACGACATGCTCGACAACTTTTAAGCGAACATTCATCTAGGTAAAACTCAAGAATGTCGAAACAAGGAGTTTCGAAAAGTTACAGTTGGCCAGCTGTGAGGAAGCCAACGGCTGACGTCAGAACGCTCACCGTCTCGCCATTCTTACAGTCCTCCACTGTGGTGGTGTCTCGACCTTCACCCTGTGTAATGTTATGAAAGTCCTCCACTGTGGTGCAATCTCTGAGTTGGTACATTTATGTAGGGGTTTGTGAGGGAAACAGCCCCCCCCCCACTTTATTTTGTCGATTTTTTTGTTTTTTTTGGGGGGAGGTTGTAATGGTGTACAGTACATTGTAGCAGTCAGCCGTTCTATAACTTTTCAAAACTCCTTGTTGCGATATTTTGTGGTTTTGCTTAGATGAACGTTTGCTTAAAAGCTGTCGAGCATGTTGTACTCGACATTTTAAGCATTTGTTCATCTAATATAGACCCAACAAAAATCATGACTAAGGGAAGAAACTAATCTTTTCTTCAACTTTTGCTTTTCCACATGAATCCTTTCAACATGCAATAAATTACCACAACTATACTGTAATAACTGTGGTAGAAATAAATGTATTAATCCAGGGGTCTGACCATGGGGTTTTAGATGCTCCGAGATGCATTTTACAGTTTTTCAAACATTTTCATTCAATGATGGCCTGAAAAACAATCGTGATTAAGGGAAGAAATCCAGTCTTGCTCTTCAGTTTTGGTTTTCCCTGAAATCCCTTCTACACATCCAAACTGACCATAACTGCACTGTAATAATTATATTAAACTGGGGGTTTAAGGACCATAAAGCAGCAGAAGCCATGATATTACAGATGCTCTGAGGTGAGCTTTTTACCAACGTTTTAATTCAATGATGGCCTGAACAAGAATCCTACATATAGAAAGAAATTCAATCACACTTGTTTTTATTTCAATGAAGAAATGAGTTACATCCAAAGCTTATTGCTCAAAGTCAACCAAACTGCAGTGCATAACAAACAAAGAAGATAAATGCTTGTGATAACAGAAATCATGTCTGTAAACAATGCCTGCTTCCCTATGCCACCTTAAAAAAGGTAGTCACTTTCTGTGTATCCATCAAATCACTGTTGTCAAGTATATATTATATATATATGTATGTATATGTATATATATATATATATATATATATATATATATATATATATATATATATATATATATATATATATACATACATACATACACACACAGCATGCCTTCTTCACCCCTATCCGCAAGAGAGAACCATCTTATGTGCAACTCTTCTGATGTCACACCTGGACAAAACTGAAAAATAAATAGAATACTTATGTTGTCATGCATATATAAACAGAAAGCTTCTTTACCCTCTCCCAAAAGATTGCCACATGTAAATGCATCTGAAGTTTGACTGTGAAGAAAATAGGAAAAAAATGGTTGCAGTACCGGTTCCAACTTACTTTTAGACAATACACTTCTCCAGTACAAAGCGAACCTCTGTGCACCCTTTTGAAGTTTGTGAGGAAAGCTAAAAAATAGTGACCATGATGTCCCCAGCCCAACATAAGATAGTGAACTCTGAGGTACGGGAGGAAAAGCTGACTAAATAATGACATAATCCCCAGCTCCCCACACAAAGCTATGGTGACCTTCTGTGTAACCTTCTGAGCAGGGCTGATTTTAAACTAGGTGGGATTCAGAACACAGGCCACAACTAAGCCGGTGTTAAAATCCACTTATACAGCTTTGCTCTGTGGAGGGCACCAGACCTCTAAAAGCTCTGAGGGTCTGGGTATTTGTGATGCATTTTAGCCCTTTGACAAATAACTGTAAACTGAGCAAGTGACCAGAGGATCGGTTACTTTCACCCAGACAACCCCCAACGAGCAGTTATAGCCACATCTATATTCAATTCATATGTCTAATGGTTATCCTTTTTTATCACAATCTTGCAACTGGAGTAGATTTTACCTTTGCTTCAAACAAACTGCTGCCACACATTTAAATATCCCAAGTTGCTTCACATAAATCACACTGGTCCAACAAAACCAAAATAATAAACAGCTGGTCATTTTTCTCCACAGGCAGCCCCAGCAAATAAATCTACACTATCTGTGAGTATCAGGTGTCAAATTAAGTAGTCCATCTTGCTTCTCACAAATCTACACCAATCCTGCAAAGCCAGATAATAGTGGCTGCTTTAAACTGAGCAATCAACAAGTTACTTTCATCTAGCCTACCCCAACCCCACGGCTCTCAGCCTCTTACCTCCAGAATCAGGGAAAAATCCAAGAACATTCAAGGACACTTTTTGAAATGTTAGTACTATTAACGTGAGGAGCTGACAAATTAAGAGTATATGAACTAACATGCATTTCTGAAGCAAAAGAAGTCCATAACTCTAATCACTGTCATTAAGTGCAATCCACCACCTTTCCTCACAAAATGACCGGTTTTACTAGGGATTGAGAGAGAGAGAGAAAAATATTCTGAACCAAAATGAGGGACAGTTGAGTGTTATGCCCAACTCACACTTAACAGCTACAGCCATGAGGTTGATGTAATAAGTTTCAGCTTTACAAGCCCAGTCCACAAATGCAAGTTCCCATAAATTACAGTATAAATTGCTACACAAATTTCAAACACAATAAGTACTGCAGAAAATATCAGTTTACTATGGTAGGGTCGAAGTGGGTTCGGTCGAACCCACTTCAGTTGAAGTCCAGAGGTCAAATGGCGATGAACCAGACATTGTCGAAGTATGAATTTCACCCCTATCTCGACCCATGTTAAAGCCCGTTTGGAGGTCGATGACGAGTCGTATTACAATGTCAGAATAAGACATTGTCATTTTCGTGACTGTGGGTCGACAATCCCATCATTCGATGGGGTCCGGTTCGACCATACCATAATAAACCGAAAATATCTGGTTGATCACTGCCACCATCCAGAGCTAGATTATGGTAAAATGGGGTCCTAGGCAGGGTAATGGACCCCACTCCAGCCATACCAATATCCCATTACCTGGTTGTGTCTCCTCAATTACTCATAAACACTGTTTAAAATCTGTCAGTATGCATAGTGTTTTCTTCTTTACTTTTACAATCATCACAGTTTGCTTAAAAAAAAATTTCCGATTCTACAGTTTTTTTTTTAGCAAAAATACAACTATTTGCTAAATAAAAACAATTCTCAAACTAAAAACAGACTTCTCTTGAAACTTGCATTTATTGAAACTGCATTTGGAAAACCATTAACTTAAAAATACCTGATTACAGTGAAATACTAACTACCAGCTATGTTAAGGGAGCAGGTAGTCAAAAGACAACATTGTAAAGCAGTTTGCTAACATCCCGTAAAACAGCCCACTGGATGCAAGTTTCCCTTTTCAGAGGCAGCCCAGGAGCACAGTCTGGTGAATTGACTTGGTCAGACTCATTAGTAGACAAATGAAGGCCAAGGGACTCGAACCCTATCGGCATTAAGTGCCAGAGAAACACTGCTGTAGCTCAACAAATTGCATATCATACCTACAAAAAAGCTAAAATTAAATGTGCATTCATTGTTAAAATATTAACATTAAACTTGTACACAACGTCCACTTTTTAATAATACACACAGTCAAGAAAGCAAGGATCATAGCCAAATAATACTGCTCATATGATGCTGCTGTTCTGTTTACTTCAATGGATTACTTCCTTTACACTGCAACTACTGCAGAATGCAGGTGCAAGTACTTACACAAACACATTCTTTGTATGATTCTGTACCCCTCCGATGCAATAAAATAATAAACAAATACATAACTAATGACCTAGAAATGCATTTCAGCTCAGTGGTATGAGAACCATTCAATGTAGTCCATTGTACCTCCGCAATTTACCAACATCATAGCTCAAAAATCAGAGCTAAAGAACCAAAATCAGGAACAGCTTTTAAATATTGCTCTTACATATTTAGACAGTTGCTAATATAACAGTTCAGAACTATGATCTCTATCAGACACACACACACTTATGACCATCAATTACAACTTCTTCTGAAGGATATGAAGTCTGAAACTTGCATGCTTACTCTTTAGTGACTGCAATACACAATCACTTGCCAGAAAGCTTCAATTTTTACAAGCAGCAGATAGAATACCTCTCAGTTTCCTTGCTAATAAATTACAAACAAAATGAAAAACTGTGGACACGGTTAGTTTTTAAACTTTACATAAATTCACTTAAAAAGCTAATAGGGTAACAGCTTTTTGAATCAGAGTACATTTTCAGAGCATGTATGAAATCTGAAACTCTAATATATGGAATTATTGACTCACTGTAATCCTCAGTGACTGCCTAGAAAACCAGACAGTTCTTGAGGGACAGTTTAGCTGCACTGCAAAAATATAATGAAAAAAAAGTACAGTTGTATACACTTACCATAAATGTAGATGTTCGAGTGTATTCACTGTTGCAGTCATCACATTTGGGTTATCTACTTGCAGTAGCCCTCAGTCGACCTGATTATCAAAGTCTTGGGTCCTGCGTCGGTTGCTGTCTCATCTTCCATGACGTCAGGTAGTCAGGGGTATAAAGCATGCAGCAGACGCCATTACATCAGTTTTTCTTGCCCCAGATGTCAGGTGCCCCCCAATGGGAAGAAAATTAAATACACACACACACACATTTTATATATATATATATATATATATATATATATATATATATATATATAATCTATATATACACACACAAAGTTATACCTCCAACAAAAAAGCAAATACACCAAAAAGATTTTAAGCATAGTAAAGGAACGTAGAGGTATAGCCAAAAGAAGTTAGGGGGCTGGAGGGAGGGTAACCAGGACTGCAACAGTGAATACACTCTAATATCTACATTTATGGTAAGTGTACACAACTGTACTATGTTCTTAGTGTTTCACTGTTGCAGTCATCACATTTGGGTAGATTCCCAAAGCTAAGGATGGGAGGAGGAATTTAGATAGCATTAGGACTAGCTATAAGGCCCTGCAAGACTGTAGTGGCAAAGCCAGCTCTGGATTTAGAGAAAATTGGCAAATGGTAATGAAAGTATGTACAGAACTCCAGGTAGCAGCTTCTAGGATGTCTCTGGTAGGGACACCTCTGAGAAAGGCTGTAGAGGTAGATGCGGCCATGGTTGAATGTGGTCTAATCCCTCTGTGGGATAGGTTTTCCATGGTGCTTATAGCAGAAATGAATGCAATGGCCTATCCATTTGGAAATGGTTTGCTTTGAAATAGCCTTCCCCTCTGCCCCTGCAGCAAATGCCACCAGCAGTTCAGATGAGGTTTAGTCCTGTCCAAGTAAAATCTAAGTTGTCTTTGCACATCTAAGGAGTGCAGTATCCGTTCCCCTTTGTTCTGTGGATTAGAAAAGAAGGTTGGCAAATTAATGGATTAATTAAGAGCCACACTGGATACTAACTTGGGCATGAAGGAGGGATTGCCAAGAGGGACACCCTGTCCGCATGAAAGATGATGAAAGGCTCCACTGACATAAGGGCCTGTAATTCAGATACCCTTCTTGCTGAAGTGATTGCTAAAAGGAAAGCTGTTTTCCAAGAAAGTAATTTTAACTCTGCACTTGCAGCTGGCTCAAAAGGAGGCAGAGTGAGTTTTTCCAATACAAAGTTAAGGTCCCAGGCTGGAGTTGGGGCTCTTCTGGGTGGTCTTAAGTTTTTGGTCCTTCTGAGGAACTGCTTGAGCAGTGGGTGAGAAAAGAGGGGTGATTCTGTGTTATAATGAGCTGAAATGGCTGAGGCGTGAACTTTGATGGAGGAAAAGGAAAGGCCCCTGTGAAGCATCTCAGTTAAGTATTGAAGAATCTGAGGTAAATTGAGCACTGCTGTGGCCATCCTTTGAGTATGGTTCCAGGCACAGAATCTTTTCCATTTTTCAGCATAAGATTTTCTAGTACTAGGCCCTCCTTGCCTCCAAAATGACATCCAACACTTGCTTACTGAGGGATGGTAACGGAGACATTAGGTAATTAGCCAGGCTGCCAGGTTCAGGGTTTGAAGCTGGGGGTGCAGAATCTGGCTCTCTGGCTGTGACAGCACGGTAGGGGTCTGAGGCAGATGCCATGGGGCTAGCTGTGACACATTGCGCAAGAGGGGGTACCAGTGTTGGCGTGGCCAGTCTGGTGCAATCGGTATCATCCTTTGTTTGCCCTGTTTGATCTTTATTAGTACTTTGGAGAGGAGAGGCAGAGGAGGAAAGGCATAAACTGACAGATTTTTCCAGCTGAAGGACACAGCATCCACTTTCCAAGCTTGTTTGTGGGGAGTCCTTGTGCAGAATTTGTCCAATTGGTAGTTCTGGGGGGAGGCAAACAGGTCTATATCTGGGCTCCCCCATTTGTTTATCAACATGTTGAAAGTCTTTGGTTCCAGTTTCCACTGGTGTGGGTCCATGAGATTTCTGCTTAGTTCGTCTGCCAATGTATTTAGTTTTCCTGGCAGGATTTGAGCATGCAGATGCACTTGGTAGCTCAAGGCTGTGTTCCACAGAGCCATTGCTAATCTGCAGAGGGGGTAGGAATGGGTACTCCCTGCTTGTTTATGTACCACATAACAGTGGTGTTGTCCGTCTTTACCATTAATTGTCCTGGAAGAATGTGGTCCTTGAAGGCTGTCAGAGCATTCTGTACAGTTAACATTTATTTTTGGTTGATATGCAGGTGCATTTGACTTGGGTTCCATTTGCCCTGAATGCACTTCCCTGCCAGGTGAGCCCCCCATGCATAATCTGATGCATCTGTTGTTAGGGTTTGGACGGCAGGGGGTAGAGTGAATGGTAGTTCCTTGTTTTGGTGGCAGGCCTCTGCCCACCAAAGGAATTCTAACCGTAGGCAAGGTATGATAGGAATCATTGCTTCTAGATTTTGAGAATGTTGACACCATAGGCTTTTTAGATACCATTGTAGTTTCCTCATATGCAGTCTTGCATATGAAATTAGTAGAATGCACGAGGCCATGAACCCCAAGGCTTGCAGTATTTGCATTGCAGATAGAAGGGTTTTTGTGGCCAGCAGTTTGAAGTAAGTTGTCAAATGAATTTGTTTCTCTGGCGTGAGGAAAGCCATCTGGGAAGTTGTGTTCAAGCTTGCTCCCAGGAATATAATTTGTTGACAAGGTACCAGCTGTAATTACTTTTTGTTTATGGTGTACCCCAGACAAGTTTGCACCTTTTGTACAAATGCCAGATGATTCAAAAGTGTGTCCTGGCTTTCTGCCTGAATTAGACAATCATCCAGGTATGGGTATATCAGAATATTTCTTTGCCTGCAAAATGCAATGACTGGAGCTAGGCACTTTGTGAATACCCTGGGCGCAGTAGATAAGCCAAAGGGCAGTGCAGAGAACTGATGGTGCATGCAGCCTGCTTTGAAGCATAGGTATCTTCTGCAAGATTCCCTGACTGGGATTGTGCAGGTAAGTCTTCCTTTAAATCCAGTGTTGCCAACCAGGTATCTTTGTCTATCATGGGAAGTAACTGGTGAAGAATTAGCATCCTGAATTTTGGAATCACAAAAAGGTGCTTAGGATAGAAAGGTCCAGGATAAGACGCCATGAGTTGTCTTTTCTGGGTACCAGGAAAAGTATTGAGTAGAAACCTTGTCCCTTTTCCCCTTCTGGTACAGTCTGAATAGCCTTTAATCTTGAGAGAGAGAGTACTTGCTTTTGAGCCTCTGCTCACTGATTTGGGGGTAGATGTGGCCAACCGTTTAGGGTTGGCAACGTATGGAAGTGAAATCTGTATCCTTGGGAAACTATGTTTAAAACCCCTTTGCCCTGGGTGATGAGTTCCCAGTTTTTTGCTTGCACAGCAATCTTTCCCCCTAAAGGAGCAGTCAGTTGAGAAGTACTTGGAAGTTTTAAAGTTAAGTCATTGAGACAGCTTACCATAGGGGGGAGTGTTACTACTCCCTGATTTAGAAGTGGGAGCCCCCCACTGCTTGGTCTTGTGCGTACCCTGGGACTGAAGCCTGGTTGTTCTGCTGATTCTGGGTTTTAACTGAGAAGGCCTGGAAGAGGCAAGAAACAACCAATTTTTTGAGGGCCGATGACTACTAAATCTTGGGGGCTGCACTTGTAAGAAATCTTTAACAGTTTGCATAGATTTAGCTTTTTCCTCCATCTTTTTAAGAACTTTTTCTGCTTTGTTGCCAAATAGGTGGTCCCGATTTAAGGGAGCATCCAGCAATTTAGTTTTAACATGGTCTGGCAAAGATTGCTCCTTAAGCCAAGCATGCTTTCTAAGTACAGACCTGAGTGACAGCAGCCTTGCAAGATGCCTCTAGTGAATCAAAACCACATTCTAAAATATGTTTTCTAACCTGTTCAGTAGAATGCATTAAATCCTGTAAATCCTTATTTTCAGCACAATCAGGAATCAACATCATTTTTTGTTTAAGCAATCCAATATGCTGCTGATACTTTAACATATGAAACTGGCAACTTAAGGCCCTGATGGCCAAGGTTGCAGAAGTCAACACCTTCTTCCCCATCTACCAGGGCCTTGGAATCTCTATCAGAAGGGGTAGGATTTTTTGGCCGTAGTAGCCTTAATGCCCTTGGGTCCCTGTGAAATGGTCTCAGGATCCGCAGTAGGACTTTTAAAAATAAACTTGTGAGAATCAGGAACCCTGTAATATCTATCAGGTTTTCTGGAAGCAGAAGGTAGAGAGTCAGGGGCCAAGCTAGAATCCGAAAAGGCATCATCAACAATGTCCAGTACAGGAGGGATAGCTATAGGCCTGTGTTGGGGCAGGAGTAAGAAAGCTCTAAGCCTCTTTTTAGAATCAGAATAATCCTGGCTTTCCTAGTGAAAATGCTCCCTAAGAGTATGCAAGTTTTCATCAAAAGAAAAATCCTCTGGGGGAGAAGCAGAGGGAATAGTCTCCTCTGCATCAGAATCCTCATAGGTGGATAAGGGTAAGTCCTGGTCATTAGAGGAGACAGAAATTTCAGAATCCTAGTCAGAAGTATCATAAGCAAATTCAGTCCTAGGTCTCAGAGGGGGAAGGCTGGCTTCCCCTGATTAAAATAATAAGATCTTCAGCCATTCTTATTTGTTTTTTAGGCATAGAGGTCTGGGCGTCGGTTTCCTAGGCATGGTTCGAGTTTAAGGCCTTAAAGAAGAAGATGGCATTGGTTTAATATGCAAGTCAGTAGTCCTGAATACACCCTCAGAAGCCGGTGCCTGCACAGTGACTCCAGACCCATCCAAGGTATTGACATCCGCAGGTTCCACAGTTGTAGCATCTCGCGGCATACCGGACTCCGAATGGGTCTCAGTAGAGGCCTGCGAATCTGAAGTAGCGAGTATCAGGGGCTGCAAAAGCACCTCACTGAGTGCCGGCGAACTGGTGACTAGCTTAGGAGAAGTGTCGTCGGCAGCTTTGGACCTAGGCGGCCTGTGTCTGTCTTTATCTTTGCGGTTTTTTGGAATGTCGGCATTCGGGTGGCTTACCGAAGACATATCCGGATAATTGAACTGAGTACCAAAATATTTAGAAGCAAAAATATACCAACGACGAATAGTTCCTGGTTTAAATAAGGCACAAAACCGACAGCAAGGTACGTCGTGGTCAGGGCCTAGGCAAGTAATACAGTACGAATTAAAATCTTTATGAGGTATTTGCTTTCCACAAGAAATACAATTATTGACTTTTACTGACATCGGTTTAGAGCAAGAAAAAGTTGCCCCAACAGGGTACTTAGCTTTAGTTGAAGACTTTGGTTCTGAAACTCAAAAATGAAAATTTCAGGAGTCGGCCGACCGGCACTTGCCAACTGCTTCTGCTTCAGGCACCGCACGGCAAGAAAGACTGATGTAATGGCATCGGCTGCATGCTTTATACCCCTGACTACCTGCCATCATGGAAGATGAGACAGCAACCAAACACAGGACCCAAGACTTTGATAATCAGGCCGACTGAGGGCTACTGCAAGCAGATAACCCAAATGTGATGACTGCAACAGTGAAACACGAAGAACACCCACAGACGCTGACATCTAATAAAAGTAATAAAATCAAATGTATGGCATTACTGACTAATTGTCAGTGATTCACGAGAGAAACAGTTCATGTGACAGAGTGCAGTACAACACGAGGCAAAACCTTGGACACCAACTTTCTAAAATAAGAAGCATTAAACTCTAATGTCTGGTATTAGTGTTTGATTATAATTCTCAGTGCTTTACCAACAAAATTCACAGGGAAGAGCAGCTCAAAAATAACAGCAAAACTACAGATGGTGAGTTGTTGATTAAGCAGGTGCTGTGCTGCCAGGTGCAAAGGTGGGAAACTTTAATGAAATAAAAACTTCAGGGGAACGGGCTGCTGTGCTAGGTGAACTGTCTACTACTAAAATAAATGCACTAACTCTGTGTGACTAGACCACTGTCCAAATGTATACTACTAACATTGGGAAACTGGAGCACTAATCCTATTACCCATTACTACTACTACAGAAAAAAGAGAAATAGCCTAGCTACGGCTACTTCTGCAGGTGCAAGACTTAAACCTATAATTTGCTACTCCATTCCACACTACTTACTACTTAAAGGCAGGGTTCTTCCCTTGGTCAGACTAACAAAGCATTCCAGGGCAGCAGGCACCAAGGCAGTACGCAATACAGAAGTGTCCGAGTTCAATAATTTTAATTTGTTCTGAAGGTGAGTATGTCACTCTACAATCTTGTTAACCTTAAGTCTGCCATGAGGAGGAAAAGATCAGGTTCGACACTACAACTTTGGGATGACACGCTGCACATTAAGGAAGGAAATGTAGCGATACAAAAAATAATTTGAATACTTTAAAAAAAAAATTCCTATTTTACGTAAAAAATAGTAATAAATAAATGGAAAATGTCAGAGATTGACTACCCCAATGGAAGATGTCAAACATCATCAAGCCTGGTACACTGGTTGTTCTAAAACGGACATGATAAGTGAGGAATACTGCTGCCAATTTAAGAGGGATGCATAGACTGGATGAGGGAAAGTGGATTCTCTCAACATTTTTTTTTAACAATGTACTATACCCCCTCGCCCAAGCTAGTACCCAAGCTGGATCCAACCCTGTCAGTATCACATTTGACTAAAAACTCTACCAGAACAGGTCTTTCACTTAGGACTCTGCTATCCCTTTCTCTTTGCCTCTACTCTGATATCAACTGCATGATAAGGAAGGCAGTCTCTATCTTACAGTCCAAACTTCTTGGCCTCATCTCACTCTATTATCTTTCTCTTAGTTCTTAGGATACTTTCTGCAGCTTTAGGAATATAATATTCTGTATGGTGGTTATTATTTTCCTTAAAGATCGATATACAAAATCCCACTCTCTCATTATTTCTTGAACTCCCACATTCCCCTCACTTCATCATCATCATCATCATCATCATCCTATTCCACTTTGAATTATAACCTTCTGCTTGTTACGCATACGAGTCTTAACTGTATAGCTCTAAAATATTCCTTTAAATCAGGTAATCCTAGACCACCGTGTTCATTTGGGAAGATCAGCTTATCCTACTTAACTTTTGCCATCTTTCCCTGCCAGATAAATTCCTTCATCTCTTTATTATTGTCCACAACGTTTCCTCTAGTTGACAAAAATATGCCTGACCAGTATAAAAAAACTAAAGAGACTAAAATAATTTTCATTGACTGTATCTTACTTTCAATATCCATAAAAAAGAGCTTCTAGTTTCTCAGTTTTTTTATCTTTTATTTAGTCTCTTTCTGCATATCTTTACCTGCCATAACAGAAAACTTTTTTAATCCATAATCTTAAATACTTCATCTTATGTCCCCATAAATATGGATATTAGTGAACCAATGAGTGGGTACATAATTTACGACTGCAGCCTTTGTTTCATCTTGATCAACTTTATATCCTGAAAGACTTGAAACTATCTCAAAATGTTCCACAACACTGAGATGCCCTTTTCTGGATTTATCAAGTGCAAAAATGTCATCGGCCAATAAAGCCAAATTTTCTTGATTACCATACCAATTACATCCTTGGAATTCTTGGTTCTTTGTTTTCTGACAGTGACTTTAAATGACAAAGGAGAAAGAGGACACTCCTGCCTAAATTCCTCTTTTCAAACAACTTATCGGAGGGGAATCCTCCCACTTTAATTCTTGCCCATGACCCTTCATATATCCCCCTAATTAACATTATTACTGTACCAGGGAATGCAAATGCTTCCATTGCCCTACTCATAAGATACCACTTACTCTGTCAAATGTCTTATCAGCATCAAGACCCAACAACAGTGGTATTTCCTTCCATTCTACTTCTCTCTGGATCATCATTGTTCTATTAAAGTTGTCAAATGTTTGTCACTTTTAGCTAGTATAAACAAACACTTCATAATCAGGGTTTAAAACTGAAATGAGTTTATACGAGGCTGGGTTTAACAGGGCTTTACCTGCTTTGGTAATACAGCCACTGCAGCTTTCAGGTGCTTCCCTTCCTTTTAAAATACTATGAAAGGAAATCTTCACCGCTACCTACCACAGGAATACCATTTGTTTATGGAAACTTCCCTGCATATTGATTATATCTCACCATTTTTTATCTCATCTCCTCCTATCTTAACTATTAGCTCTTAAGCCTCATCTTCCTCTCATCTGGGCATAATTAATTCTTCCATAAATGTTTCCACTTGTGCTCTTGGTTTCCACATGCCTCTGCTTGTATACATTTTAATAACATTTCTGAAATATTGCTAATACTTCTATAGGATCACTGTTTTTTTTTTTTTTCCTTATCACAGGCTCTCCAAGTCTGGCTGCAACCCTTTCTACTATCTGTTGCCTAAATCGTTGTGCTACAAAGATTTTGTGCTCCAGAGTTACCAAAAAAGTTGCTTAACAGCAATCTTTCTAAACTCACACTTATTATCCAGATACTCTCTTATTTTTATTTATCAGTCTACAATTGCTCCTCCTCTTGTTCTGAAATTCCCCTTACTCTACAATACTTTAACCTTTGTCAACCTTTCTAAGTAATTCCCATTACTTTTTAACCACATCTCTCTCTCTAATTTCTACCTTAAACTCCATTTTGATTTTATCCCACTTACCAGCCATTTCTTCTGAAGAAATTTCTATCCTCTCTAAACTCTCAAATAATTTCTACTACTCATTCCTTAAATTCATTTTTAACATGTAGGTGGGAAAGCTCCAGTGTTTCATTTTGCTTCATTACCCTGCCTTTTATCTTAGTTTTTTTATTGGTGCATGATCTAAAATAGTTATTGGATGTGTGTTGAAGCTTTCAATTAAACATACACTTTCCTATGAAAAATAACTTCTATGGAGTCTAGCCCAGTTATTGTACTTTGAGAATAATATGCAAATTTCATCAGAGTTACTACTACTGAATTCAGCTCTTCCATACCAAACCAAATAGTTTCATAACTTTCTTTAGAAATCTACCCTCTTTCTGTTACACTTTCTCTTTTAGGTTCCCCTGATACATCCTCACTATCACAAATCAAGTTCTGGCCTCAGCATATAAGTAATATCCCCTGTGAAAGTTGATTATTTCTCCCTACATTTTTTTAACTGCCATACTGGCAGTTTTTGTGGAATATAAAGAATGCCAGTGTTATTCTCTGCCTTTACCATCAGCCTCTTACTACCACAAATCTACTATTACTGTTTTTTCCCCTATTCTATCATTACCAGAGCCCATGTAGCAATCAGCATTACTACTCCTCTTCCTCGGCAGCATCGCTATTTTTTTACTCTGCATTTGTTAATATAATGTAGTATTCTTTCCTTTCTGTCTACACATGTAATGCCATTTACATTCCAAGATGCTATAGAGTAGCCATTACAATAAAAATCTACTGTTCCCACTCATAAATGAGATTTTTTTTAATGTGTACTTCCAACTTTTGTCTTACATACACACACTGATGTTTGTCAGGTTGATCTTTTACACAGTTGTTTTCATCATCATTTGAACCTATGTCACATTTATCAAGACTTTTTGCTTTAATTAAAATTCTCAAACAGAAAAGTAAATACATTTTTCAGAACACTCCCACTCCCTATTAACTTAGAACAGACACATGCAACTATGTACATTTTTAACAAATAAAGTTTAACCATCTGGATATGAATAATTGTCCCCAAACTGACAGCTGTACATACACGCATAACAATCTAAAATTAAGATTACCCATGCTAAGGCACATGCTACACACTCGTGTTCCCACTTACTTTGATTTTTTGTCTCTTTTCTTATTCCTATTCCCCTCCCAGATGTGAAGAGAGTTTAAATGCTTTCAGAAAATATTCACTTTTAGTCTCAAGAAAATCTGCCTTTAAATAAATAAAAGGTATGCACAGTTCTATTTAATGCTTTAACATATTAATGTTGCTACACAGGCTATTATCTCTTATTCACTTTCAATAATTCCAGATTATTTTTCACAAAACTACTTGCCATTGTACTTTTAAATGTTACATTTGCCTCAGCAAAGAACACTCAGAAATGTCAAGATTAATTGCTTGCAACTGCAGACAGATTGTCTTCATGTAAAAGTATACAATGAGGAAAAACAGCTAACAAATTACAGAAGCTTGAAGGAATCTGTCAATTTCACCCATAAAGTACAGTTGTGTACACTTACCATAAATGTAGATGTTCGAGTGTATTCACTTTTGCAGTCATTACATTTGGGTAATCTGCTGGCAGGTTGCCCTCAGTCGGCCTGATTAACAAAGTCTTGGGTCCTGCGTCGGTTGCTGTCCCTTCTTCCATGACGTCAGGGGTATAAAACATGCAGCCGACGTCATTGCATCAGTTTTTCTTGCCCGAGATGTCAGGTGCCCCCCAAATGGGGAGCAAAATATATATGTATATAATATAAAACACAAAATATATACCTCCAAACAAAGGCAAATACACCAAAAAGGCTTTTAAGCATAGTAAAAGAAAGGAGAGGTATAGTAAGAGAAAAAACAGGGGGCTGGAGGGTGGGTAACCAGGACTGCAACAGTGAATACACTCGAACATCTACATTTATGGTAAGTGTACACAACTGTACTATGTTCTTCGTGATTCACTGTTGCAGTCATTACATTTGGGTAGAATCCCAAAGCTATGGTTGGGAGGATGGATTTATACAGCATTAGGAGCAGCTATAAGGCCCTGCAGGACAGCAGTGGCAAAGCCAGCTCTGGATTTAGAGAAGAGAGGTAAATGGTAATGCTTGGTGAACGTATGAACTGAGCTCCAGGTAGCAGCTTCTAGAATGTCTCTGGTAGCAACCCCTCTGAGAAAGGCTGCAGAAGTAGATGCAGCCCTGGTGGAATGAGATCTGATCCCCTTGGGGACTGGTTTACCATGGTGCATATAGCAGAAAAGAATACAATGGCTTATCCACTTTGAAATAAGTCTGCTTTGAAATAGCCTTTCCCTCTGCCCCTGCAGCAAATGCCACCAGCAATTGTTCTGATTTTCTTAGAGATTTTGTCCTGTTTAAGTAGAATCTTAGTTGTCTGTGTACATCCAATGAATGCAGAATCCGCTCACCCTTGTTCTGTGGGTTTGAGAAGAAAGTTGGCAGATGAATGGTCTGATTAAGGGCCACACTAGATACCACCTTTAGGCATAAAGGATGGATTGGTCCTGAGGGCCACTCTGTCCGGGTAAAAAAAATGAAAGGTTCCACTGCCATGAGAGCCTGTAGGTTCTGAAATCCTTATAGCTGAAGTGACTGCTAAAAGAAAAGCTGTTTTCCAAGAGAGAAATTTTAGGTCCGCAGTAGCAGCTGGCTCAAAAGGAAGTAAAGTGAGTTTTTTTCCAAAACAAAACTGAAGTCCCATGCAGGAGTTGCTGCTCTCCTGGGAGGTCTTAAAGTTTGGCCCCTCTGAGGTACTGCTTTAGCAGAGGATGAGAAAAAAGGGGAGGCTCTGTGTTGTAATGAGCTGAAATGGCAGAGGCATGGATTTTTATGGAAGAAAAGGACAGGCCCTTGTGAAGCATCTCAGTTAAGTATTGCAGAATCTGAGGAATTTTGGGCAGTGCTGTGCTTATTCCTTTATTCCTTGTGATTGGTTCCAGGCACAGAATCTTTTCCATTTGTCAGCATAAGATTTTCTAATACTAAGCCTTCTAGCCTCCAAAATGACATCCATCACAGGTTTGCTGAGAGATGTAACTGGTGAAATTAGTTGATTAGCCATGCTGCAAGATTCAAAGTTTGGAGTAGAGTGTGCAGAATTTGATAGTTCTGCTGAGACAGTAGGTAAGGTGTCTGAGGCAGGTACCACAGAGGAAGATGCGTCATATTGCACAGGAGCGGGTACCAGTGTTGGCGAGGCCAGTCTGGAGCAATCAGAATTTTTGTTTTTTCTTGTCTGACTTTTAGTAAGACCTTGGAGACCAGAGGCAGAGGGGGAAAGGCATAGACTGATAGGTTTTTCTAGCTGAAGGATAGAACATCCACTTTCCAAGCTTATTTGTGATGAGTTCTTGTGCAGAATTTGTCCAACTGATAGTTTTGGGGAGAGACAAAAAGATCTATGTCTGGGCTCCCCCATTTACGTGTCAACATGCTGAAGATTTGTGGATCCAGTTTCCATTCATGTGGGTCCATAAGATTTCTGCTTAGTTCGTCTGCCAGAGTATTTTGCTTTCCTGGCAGGAATTGAGCTTGTAGATGTATTTGATAAGTCAAGGCTGTGTTCCACAATGCCATGGCTAGTCTGCAAAGGGGGTAGGAATGTGTACCCCCCTGCTTGTTTATGTACCACATGACTGTGGTGTTGTCTGTCTTTATCAGTAGTTGTCCTGGATGACGGTAGTCCTTGAAAGCTGTCAGAGCATTCTGTACAGCTAGCATCTCTTTCCGATTGATATGTAGGTGCATTTGATTTGGGCTCCATTGGCCATGAATGCATCTCCCTGCCAGATGCACCCCCCCCCCCAAGCATAGTCTGATGCGTCTGTAGTCAGGGTTTGGGCGGCAGGGGGTGGAATGAATGACAGTCCCTTGTTTTGGTGGCAGGCCTCTGCCCATCACAGGAACTCTAGTTGCAGGCAAGGAATGATAGGAATCATTGTTTCCAGGCTGTGACAATGTTGACTCCATAAGCTTTTTAGGTACCACTGAAGTTTCCTCATATGCAGTCTTGCATATGGAATTAGAATAATGCAGGAGGCCATGAACCCCAAGGCCTGCAGAATTTGTCTTGCAGACAGCTGGGTTTTTGTGGCCACCCGTTTGAAGTAAGTCATCAACTGAATTTGTTTTTCTGGTGTGAGGCAAGTCATCTGGGCAGTTGTATTCAAGCTTGCACCCAGGAATGTAATTATTTGAGAGGGTACCAATTGTGATTTCTTTTAGTTTATGGTGTACCCTAGACAAGCCTTTTTACAAACGCCAGATGTTTTAGAAGAGTGTCCTTATTTTCTGCTTGAATTAAACAATCGTCCAGGTACGGATAAATTTGAATATTTCTTTGCCTGCAAAAAGCAATTACTGGTGTCAGGCACTTTGTGAAGACCCTGGGTGCAGTAGATAAGCCAAAGGGCAGTGCAGAGAACTGGTAATGCAAACAGCCTACTTTGAAGTGGAGGTATCTTCTGCAAGATTCCCTGATTGGGATATGCAGGTATGCCTCTTAAGTCTAGAGTTACCAACCAGGCATCCTTGCCTATCATAGGTAGTAACTGTTGAAGAGTCAGCATCTTGAATTTTGGAATGTCCAGAAATGTATTTAAAAAAGCCTTGAATAAAAACCTTGTCCCTTTTCCTTTTCTGGTACTGGTTGAATAGCCCCCATATTCATGAGGGACATAACTTGTTTCTGGGCCTCTGCCCACTGATTTGGAGGCAGATCTGGACATCCGTTTAGGATTGGCAATGTGTGGAAATGAAATCTGTATCCCTGGAACACTATATTTAAAACCCATTTGTCCTGGGTAATCAGTTGCCAGTTTCGTGCATGAAGCGCCAGTTTTCCCCCCAAAAGGGCGGCCAAAAGATAAGTGCTTGGTGATTGCAGTGGAAAGTCATTGAGACTATTTACCACAGGAAGGTGCCTTGTTGCTTCCAGATTTGGAGGTGGAGGCACCCCACTGCTTTGTTCTAAAAGTCCCTTGTGACTGAAACCTGGAGCCTTTGGAATGTCTGATTTTGACCTGAGTGGCTCTAGTGGGTACTGAAAAGGATCAGTTCTTAGTAGGTCAGTGCCTGCTAAACCTGGGTGGCTGCACTTGTAGGAAATCTTTCACAGTTTGCATTGATTTAGCTTTATCTTCCATCTTTTTCAAAACTTCTTCAGCCTTATTGCCAAATAATCTGTCCTGTTGTAAAGGAGCATCCAACAATTGTGCTTTAACATGGTCAGGCAGACTTTGCTCCTTGAGCCAAGCATGCCTTCTTATCACAGATCCAGTTACAGCAGCCCTGCAAGAGGCCTCCAAGGAATCAAAACCACATTGCAAAGTATGTTTTCCAACTTGTTCAACTGAATGCAATAAATCCTGCAACTCTATTTTCCACAAGTCAGAAATCATCATTTTCTGTTTAAGTAAACCCATGACATGCTGTTGATATTTAAGCATATGAAATTGACAGTTTAAAGCCCTTATTGCCAAGGTTGCAGACATGTAAACCTTCTTACCCCATCTATCCAGCACCCTGGAATCTTTATCAGAAGGGGTAGGATTTTTAGCAGAAGCCTTAACGCCCTTGGGACCTTGAGAAATGGTTTCTGGGTCAGCAGAAGGGTTTTTAAAAAGGAATTTGTGGGAGTCAGGAACCCTGTAATATCTGTCTGGCTTACTAGTAGCCAGAGGCAGGGAATCAGGAGTTATACTGGATTCTGAGAAAACATCATCAACAATGTTTAGAACAGGAGGTATAGCCAAAGGCCTATGCTGAGGAAGAAGAAGAAAATCCCCAAGTCTCTTTTTAGATTCTGAGAAATCCTGACTCTCCCAGTGAAAGTGCTCCCTTAAGGTATGCAAAGTTTCTCCAAATTAAAAATCCTCAGGATGGGGAAGCAGAAGGGATGGAGTCTTCTGCATCAGAGTCCTCATAAGTGGGTATGGATAATTCCTGATCAGAAGAGGAATAAGAAGAAATAGAAACCTGATCTGAAGACTCAGTCAGTGCTTTGCCTAGGCCTCTTAGCAGGAGGGGGGTGGGTACCCCTGATCAAGGTAATTAAATTCTCAGCCATTTTGATCATTTGTTTTTTAGGCACTGGGGCCTGTACACATGGCCCATGCATCAGTATTTTAGACATAGAAGTCGTTTTTGGCCTTAATTTTGAAGATGGCATCGGTTTAATATACAAATCTTTAGGCCTGAAAACACCCTCAGAAGCCGGTGCCTGCTCAGCGGCTCCGGACTCAACTAAGGTAGAGACATCTGTGGGTTCAATACTTAAAGTATCTCGCAGCATACTGGACTCTGAATGGGTCTCAGTAGAGGCCTGCAAATCAGAAGTAGCAGGTATCAGGGGCTGCGAAAGCGCCTCACTGAGTACCGGCAACTGGCTTAGGAGAAGCTTCATCAGTTTTGGACCTCGACGGTCTGTCTCTGTCTTTTTCTTTGCGTTTTTTAGGTATTCTGGTAGTTGGATTCTAATTCTGGATAATTAAATCTTGAACCAAAATATTTAGAAGCAAAAATATACAGACGTTTAATAGTGCTTTGATTAAATTTAGCACAAAACCAACAGCAAGGCACGTTGTGGTCAGGGCCTAGGCAAGGAATGCAGTACAAATGAAAATCCTTATGAGGTATTTGCTTCCCCCAAGTAATACAATTATTAACTTTTACTGACATCGGTAAGGAGCAAGAAAAAGTTTCCCCAATGGGGTACTTAGCTTTTAGCTGAAGACTTCAGTTCTGAAACTCGAAAACAAAAATTTCAGGAGTCGGCCAACCGGCACTTGCGAACTGCTTCTGCTTCGGACACCGTGCAGCAAGAAAGACTGATGTAATGACATCGGCTGCATGTTTTATACCCCTGACGACCTTACGTCATGGAAGAAGGGACAGCAACCGACGCAGGACCCAAGACTTTGTTAATCAGGCCGACTGATGGCAACCTGCCAGCAGATTACCCAAATGTAATGACTGCAACAGCGAAACATGAACATCAGAATGCACAGAATTCTCCTGGCAAACTGCCTTCAGCTGCATTCTTCTCGTCTCTCAATGAGAACATTTGCTAATGGAAATAAAGTAATATGTTTGAAGACGGAAGAAGCTTAGTATTTACGGCTTTCATCATTCTGTCATTTTTTTAAGCCTATTTGCTCACCAGAAAATAATTATAGAGCACAAGCCATGGACATTAATCTCGACAGTGACCCTTGGAAAAACAAGGGAAATTATCATATTAGTCCTACATATAATATAATCACTACACTTTTACACCCCACCCTTACCAGCAGTCCAAGATCAGAGCATTGTGCTAACCTTATACAGACCAAGAAAGTGTGGGCTGTTTAGAAAAAGAAGTAAAACAGGAAGTGCAAAAATATAAAGAACAAAATCTAGAGACGTTTGAAAGGTATAAAAAAGAAACCTGGATATGGCAAAAGAAAAAGACATCTGATATGGTGCAATATTTATGCAAGGGAGAAATAATCAAGACAAAAAAACAGCTCCAAAGATATCTGGAGGAAAATACAGACAAAGGCACCCTGATGTGGAACATTTAGCAATACAAAAAAATAAGACCACAAAGGGGGAACATAGAACAGAGGATTAGTAAAGTAGAAGTTGAGCAAATGGAAGCGGAAGTTGTGAAATACCTGTAAAGTGAAGCATTTAGTGAAGAAGGTCTACCACAGTTTAAGACACAGCTTGATGGAACGAGTCCCCAAAGTAAGGGGAAACAGGTGAAGCAGGAGACATCTGAAGAAGAAATATGGACATGGAAAAGAAAGCTATTTAATACAGTGCAATATCTATGCAAAGGAGAAAGCAAAACTAATCAATATAAAAAATCTGCACCAAAGATATCTGAAGAGAAATACAGGGAAAGACATCCGGATATGGAAAATTTCATAGTGAAAAAATAAGAAAATTAAGGAGGAAAAGAGGATTACAAATTGAGAAGTTTAAGAAATAGAAACTGAAGTTATGGATTACCTATAAAATGAAGGATTTAGTGTAGGAAATCCAACTCTGGTAATGTCACAGCATGATAGAACAATAAGTCCCCACATTACGGAGAAATAGGTAGAATGGGAAGCATTTGATCAACAACACAAAGATACTCTGGACCCTTTAGTATGAAATCAGTATAAAAGTTCAGTTGGAGTTGCACAGCAAAGAAAGGAGCAGGAAACAGTAGCAACTCCGACAGTCAATGTTGTGGAGAGGTAGGCCAGTAAGTTCCCATATGAAACAGCAAGGATGACCACTGATGCAGCTGGAGAGAAATATGTCACAGATGTTCTGGAACTTTCTATAGAATGCCTGCAGGAAACCAAGAACAAAGAATGTGTCCTCGGTTTGGAAGAAAATGATCTAAGGGAAGAGTTGATAGATTTAACAGTGATTGACATATTAAAATTGATGAAAATAAGACCCAAAAATGTTAGAAGTCTGATGAAACAAACACAGTAATCAAGACTATTAAGAGAAATTCATGTGATATAACAGAGGTAAATAGGGTATATTACTCTGCAGCTAAATTAAAGTCTTACACAAAAAACACAAAACAGTAAAGGGAAAGAAGGGAATAAATCAAATGCCATCATGGAAGCATCAAATAGAGAAAACTACAATCACTGTTAGAAGAGTATAGATAATGGATCAGAACAAAATACTCAGAAAGACTTGACAAAAGGAACATGTAGCTGTTAGAAATGTGAGACCTTGTAGGGGAGTGTGGCCAAGATGGCAAGCTAAAGGCAGCAAAGTTCTGCTCTGCTCTCTTCAGTTATTGTTGACAGGATTTCTTTGTCATTTACACCAATTTTCACTTAAAGTTCTGGATTCTAACACTGAAGTCTCAAGGATTATTTTGGTGTAAAATTCAAGTGTTTTTTATGATATATTCCTATCAAAGTTTAAGGAAAAAGAACTAAGGAAAATACTTCTCACAGAAGATGATCTCCTCCAAAACTGTGCATCAAGGCAATACCATGAATAACTACATTCTATACTTTCTACTGTTCAGGACTTGGTGACAAAAATAGATAAACTTGATCTTAAAGTTGATAAGATCAAAGAGGACTGTACAAAATAAATAGAACTGATAAATGATGCCATTAAACAAGAAATGATGCAGTTAACAGCTATAAGAGAGTCAGTTTCTGACACTGATTCCAGACTGATGGGGAAAATATTGAACTTTTACTACAACAAAACAACAAACTGATTAAAATTGATGACTTGGAAAACAGAGCCCGGAGGAATAATATTAGAATTTATGGAGTGCCAGAGCAGATGGAAGGTGAAAATATGGTGAGTTTCCTCGCATTCTAGATCCAAGAAATCTTAAATCTGCCTGAAGCTTTGTCCTTGGGTACTGAAAGAGCTCATAGGTCTCTAGCTACCATTCCACCTAATAAAAAAATTGTACTACCAAGATCTACTATTGTGAAATTCTTTTCAAGTCGAGAGAAAGACTTGGTCCTGAGAACTGCACGGTCCCTTGCTCCTTCAAAAATAGGGGACCTACATGTCAGATTTGATGATGACTTTTCATCTATCGTGGTTTTGAAAAGAAAAACTTTTATTCCCCTTATAAAGTCATTAGAGAAAGCTGGTGCTAAGACTCACTTGTTTTTTTCCAGCAAAACTGGGGTTATTCCTGCCAGAAGGAATAAAAACTTTTGTATGTTTAGAAGAAGCTACAACTTTTCCAAAAGAACTACTTACTAAACTGAATTGGGACATGGATTCCAGTTATATACTGAAGAGACACGTATCTAAAAATGACCGGTCTGCTAAAGGGAAAAAATCTAGAGACAAATAAATAACATTCAATTTTATTTCCTTATAATATAGTAGCTTTTTACAAATCTATATTTCATCAAAGGTAATACTTTTTATTTATTCCAGATGCTTCTTACTATTACTTGAATCCCAGTGTTTATTAAAGCTTATAATGACAAAAAAGGGAAAATTCATTATAGTTGATGATGCCGTAGTTATATCCACTATAGAGTCTATTTTAGCTATGCTTAATTACCTCAGCATATCATTACTGGTTAATTTACTGGATCTGCTGCTTTGAAATTAAAATTACTTCTATTTGGATTAATTTATCTGGTCATACTAATGGTGCTGTTTTTTCTCTTTTTGTTGCAATTGACTTTTATTCTTTTAAGTACTGGAAGGTTTACGGGGATGTTTTATGAACTGGGAACTTTTTTAAGTATGTCTAATCATTTTTTTACATGTTTTATGGTATTTTACAAGTTTATAAGGTTAAACAGTGCTAAAAACGGCTTTTTTTTTACTTGTGGCTGTTTCGTACACCTATGAGCTATTTATGATTAAAAGTTTTCTCCTTACAGTTTAAATTCCCATCGTTACTCTTTGGAAGCTTTTTTTTTTTCTGGCACATTTTAAATTCACCTCGAGCTCCTGAATGCTGTGCAAGTCCATATCTTCGGGGAGAACAGTTTGCAGCCAAAAACAGGAAGTGAACAGCATCCTTTGACCTTTCATCTTTACTTTCGGTTCTGTGGACCAACTGCAATTAAAAACGGACTTCAAAAATAATTGCCAGCATTTAATATAATTTTTTTTTGTAATTAATGTTTATTTGTAACTTATGTTTAAATATTTTACATTAATGTATTTTTTTTTTTTTGCATTTTGAATGGCTTCGCTTACAGGTCTATTAATTTTAATGGGAAAAGAAGTGTGCTAAAATGCACAGTCATAAATTACTGCTAAATTATTACATACTTACTGTTCTTTTTTAGCTAGTTTTAGGCAACATATAATGTACATCTTTTACATTTTTACAGCTTAGCTGTCACTCACTTTTCCGTAATGAACTGTTAACAACAACAGTGGAAAAATGCCACTAGATGTCATGAGAAAGCTAGTCTGGGACTTGTATGGTACTCATAATAAGCCTGGAATACTTTATCCCACAGTATTGTTTTTTTTTTAACAATTTTGTATTCAGTATTTTTTGTTACATCTTTTATTTCTGTCCATAACAAATCCTATTAAAATCTGTACTAGTATCGCTATAACAAAATTTAAAGTTAAAACACAGGGTCTTATAAAAATGCCTTCATACAAATGTGTATCTCTGAATGTTAATTGGTTGAACAATCCTAATAAGAGAAGTAGCTTAAACAAATATTTTTCCTTAGTAAAAGGTGATATAATTTCTCTCCAAAAAACTCTATTATCTGAAGATCTTAACAGAATCATTTTAAAAGATTATACAATTTTACTTAGTTTTCATTTTAAGAATAAAAGAGGTATTCTCACTTTGTGGAGAAGATTACTGGGATTACCTAATATAGCAAGCTCTTATTCAGATAAAGACAGCATGCTTGGCATGGTTGTTACTAAAGTGGGTAAAAGTCTTTACACTCTTATTAATACATACTGGATACCTGGTATAGGTACAAAAACAGTAAAGAAACTTTTAGATCTTGTGACTCTACATTCAAGAAGGGTTAATTTTGTTAGCAAGTGATATTAACTATATTCTATCATAGAGAGATACCTCAAATAGTAAACCTTTTAGAAGTACTTCGACAGCTAAACACCTGAAGAACTATATAAATACAAGGCATATGAAAGATGTATTTAACATATTACCATCTTCCTTAAGATTTATGCACTACTCATACAGACTTGGTACACAGCCAAATACTGACAAAGTAACTAGTTGGTAACTAGTTCCTTAATTTCAAAAATAAATGATGTAACAATAGTTTCATGTCCCCTCTCAGCTCACTTTCAAAATAACTTTTAGCCATGAAAATCTAAATGCTTGTCTGAGAATTTCTGCTTACATAAGGACTATAAAAGGCTTTCATGAATGAGTCTTAAAGGAAAAGTTTTTGACATGATTTTATGGGATACATTAAAAGTAGTCTTGTACAGTAAAATTAAACACTGGTACATATCCAAAAGAAAGGAATGGGATAAGAAATTATTGGATTTGCAAGCTGAAGTTGATAAATTAAAATCTAACCTTAGACCTAATGACAAAGTAGCAATCAAAATATCAAGTTAAACAGAGAATATCAAGATATATTACACCATAAGGTATCTATTAATTTAGAGAAAATCAAATTACACTCATATTCATTAAACCCAAAAAACTTGCACAAAAACAGTCAGATTGAAATACATGACAGAAAAACAACATCAAGGAAATTATTTATAAAGACAAAGGTAGAATAAGGCACTGGATCTAACCAATATATTAAACTTGTTTCAGAAAGTACTATGAAGAGATTGACAATCAAATTTGTAGCATATATAATACTAAGACAATTGATAACTTTTTAAAAGAAAACATTCAAAAGAGATTATCTAAACAACAGGTTTCTAAAGTAGATAAACATTTTACTCTTAAGGAACTAAAAACAAGATAAAAAATCTAAAGATGAATAAAGGTCCAGGTTTAGATGGGTTAAAACCTGAAATCTATAAATTATTACCAGATCATATCTTAAAAATTATTTTAAACACTTTCCAGGAAGTCAAAACATCTTCTATCCTACCACCTTCATGGAAGTACTCTGTCTCTCCTATATTAAAATAAAAAAAACAACCTTCTGCGCATCCTAAAGACCAATTTCCTTTCTTAATATAGATAAGTTATTCAGGTCTATTTTATGAAAAAGACTGAACGCTATAATCCCTGAACTAATAAAAGATGACCAAATGGGTTTTATAATGAATAGAAAGGTACAAGACAACATAAAGACTATTTTCTTTAACACATGTAGCTATCAAAAAGAAAGATGAACTGTCTATAAGTTTAGATATAAACAAAGCATTTGACTCACTGAAATGGTCTTATCTTTTCAAAGTACTCTGTGAATACAACTTTTCCTCAGACTTTGTAAGTTTAGTCAAAAAATGTATGAAAATTCCATTGCTTATGTCAAGATGGGTTCTTTTACTTCTAATTCATTTGAAGTAACGAAAGGTACAAAACAAGGTTGCCCCTTATCACCCCCTTATATTTGCCCTAGCCATAGAACCTTTAGCTAATAATCTAACATAAATGTAGTAGGATATACACTAAATGAGACATTATCTCCCAAAATTCAACTCTTTGCTGATTTATTAGCATGTGGTGATACTGCTACTTCATTGGATCTACTTAAAGCTTTAGATACTTTTGAAAAAGTATCAGGATTAAAATTAATTCATAATAAAACAAACAATTTTAATTAATAAAAGGATAGGATCTAAGCTAATTTCTTGCAATACCTTTAACTGGAATAACAACCATATTGATTATATAGGAATTACATTTGAAGACATATATAACTATTATTAATTAACTATCAACATTTCTTAAACACAATATCAAACTTAACTGAAAACTGGAATAAACTATGTTTTACCTCTGAGGACAGTTTAACTTTAATTAAATTGATCTTACTACCTAAAATCTTATTTATTAGTCTATCTTTAATTCTTCCTCCTAACAAAAAAATCAAGAAGAAAATAAATGACAGTTTACTCAAATTTTTATGGTATCCAAAGAAATCCAGAATATCTTTGCACTGGCAGTTGGGAAAAGGGAGGGATAGGGCTTCCTAATATTGACTATTATATAAACTTAATTATACTTAACACAATATTTTTATGGATTAATCCATCACACTGTTCTTATTGGAAAACATTACAAGAAACTTGGTTATTAAATTTTAATAAAAAAATTTGATCCTCATTAAAACAGATAATTTTTTTCTGAGGACCTTAAAAATGTATACGCTTATAGACAAACATAATATTGCTTTATTTATTTTTCTAAATTATTGTTAAACTAGAAAAGACTTGTATATTCAAATCACATAAAAAAATATATTAACAATATTCCCAATAGCCTTTACTAATGGATGATTATTCTCCTTTGATGAAAAAAAATGATGGATTTTAAAAATAACTATTGTATCGGAACCAGTTTATGTTTGGTAAAAAATTCCATTAAGCTGACTTCTTATTAGCCAAATTCAGTCTACAGAACTACACCTGGTTAGATATTCAGACATGGAAAGAATTTATTCACAATAAAACTATATTAACTTTAGATCCATCTAACAATGATGTACCAAAAATCTTTGAGTTTACATCCATTATTAAGAGTTCCATAGTGAACACCTCATTTATCTCTAAAATATATAAATTATTAAAAGTGATTTTAGAAATATAATTCTTCCTGAAATTATTTAACCAAGATTAATAAAGAAGAATTTACTACTATAAACAAAACTCTGTTTAAAATCATAAGGTAAAAATTCCTCTCCTTATTGGAGCCTTTTTACTTGGGAATTTTTACATAGACAGTTTTTACTCCACATAAGGTTGCATTCATTTATAAAAAAGGATGCTATTAAGTGTTGGAGATGTGATTTAACACCTGAAGCTGATTGGTTTCATATGATCTTTAATTGCAAGATGGTTAAATAATTTTGGGTTGATTTTAGATATTTTTGCGAAGCTTTGTGGAATAATTGTATTATAACAGATTCTCTCATATTGTTCAGTGTACCAGTTCCCATGTTATTCCTGCTCATCAAACACTTTTTTGTAGACAATCATAGCTGTAGCAAGAAAAGGTATAATGATATACTGGAAAGCTAATGCTACTATTTACTTTCATAGCAATTTCATTCAGCTAGATAAATCTGTTTGCAATAAAGAGTTACATACAATAAAAATGAGAATAATACAACCCATCAGTTAACTGCATGACAAAAACTATATAATGTATTGGAAAAATATTGAAATATTGCTCATCACTGCATTTATTGTTATGAAAACTGTATATAGTTCATTTGTTATTGTAACATTTTTTATGAGAAAAAAAATAAAAGCAACATGCAAAATCAGAACAGACCAGGGTCTATTGTATACTATTGCAAATAAAATAAACTAAAGATATCAGTGCAGGCAGAAACACTTTGAAGATATGCATATAAATATACAGGAAAGTACAAAATAAGCAAATCATTGATGACCCAAACTAGTTTTATACAAAACTGGGAAGCAAAGTAAAAGGAATACAAACACCACCAAAGAAAGAAATATACACATTTTGGAGCAATATCTATAAAGACTATGTGGAGCATAAAAATGCTGAATGGGTAGTAGTAGTAAAAAATAGTAAGGTGGTTAAATGAACATGATATGAAATGGGATGAAGTAATGGCCACAGAAACTGAAACAAAATTAAGAAAAACTCCTAAATGGAAAATCCCATTCCCAGATGCAGTAACTAACTTCGACTAGATGTTTTAACATCTTTACATGCAGATTTAGCTCCGAGTAAGAAGAACTACTTATATGTGCATCCCAATCACACACCAACCTGCCTAACAGGAAAAATGATACTCCTTAAGGGCGAACTTGCAAGCTATCCTAAAAACTACAGACCAGTTAACTTGCCATCCGACAATGTATAAACTATATACTGGAATTGAGTCAACAGAGTTTATAGTAATTTAGAAGAAAACTCAATCATGGCAATATAACAAAAGGGTAAAAAAAGAAAGCCATATGGAACAAAGGAAATAAAATCTTGAAGGGCCACCAGGGGAAGACAAACATTCTGAATACTTTCGTTCACTTTAAACTGAACTTCTTCACCTTAAAGAATAAAGGTGAATTTAAAAGACTTGCTAAAAGTCATATGACCATAACAGCAAAACAAATTCAAGTTTACCAAGAGCACATATAATCCAGTTTTCCACCCAACCATACAAGTGTTTAGTGACACGTGTGTGAAAGGGAACAGAAGAAAAGTGTTCTTAAAAAAAACCCTAAATATTAAAATGTTACCACTTGAAAGATTGGCTTTAAAAGAACTGAGTGAAAACAAAGATATCTGCATTATGAAGGCAGATAAAAGTAGTACTACAGTAGTCCTAGACATTCAGATTACAAGGATCCTATTCAAAATCTATCTCATGATTCATAAACCAAGTAAAAGCCAGCAAAGGTATAAAAAAGAACTATAAACTCCAAACAAGTATCCTTGACGGGAAAATACAGCAGTCAATTGTTCTTTGATGCAAAAATCCAAGTTTAATTCACACAAGCAGCTTCTAAGTTTTAAAATCAAAGCACATAAAGGCACATAAATGCCCTTCACCAACTCAGCATTTTCGTCTAGTTAAAACAGACTTCATCAGATGCAGACTCATACCAAACTACACATATTTATATCAATTAATATTTAAACTACCCAATCAGCAACACTAAATAAATGTTATTAAAAAAGCGTAAAACCCATGCCTTATTTGTAAAATATAAATGTTAAAAACACACTTAAAAGACTTGAACATTTTCATTCCAAATGTTAATAGAACTGCATATCAATAAAAAATGAATAAATACAACTAAATATTTAATATCACACAATACAATTTTAAAAGACATAAATTTTAAAAGCTTTCAGTTAAAATGTTATGTGAACTTATTAGTATTTCTCTGTCAAATGCTCCCTCTAGTGACCTTTAGTGGGTATGCACATAAATAGGAAATCCAAAGACAAAAAAGTATATACCAACAAACTGCAATGGAAAGGCTCAGAGCAAACAACAGTACAGCAACAAAGAAACAGAGCCAGACCACCACGACTGTGCAGGATGACCACAATAAAATACAAAGAATCTTTAATGAATAGCTCAAAGTAAGTGCTTTTACGACCTCTGTGATCGCTTCATCAGACTACATGAAAACCAACAATTTCTCTGCTTAAATGCATGTGTCAATTAACACCATATACGTTAATCAAATCATTAAAAAGACAGTACATAAAAACGCTGTATAATAAACCATGTATAGAAATAACATTATATAAAAAGTGCATAAAACATGTTAAATGGCTAATAACTGCCTTGGAGCAACCCAAAATGGCTCATTTCTTTGGTATATCAAAGTCACAAAAGAACTGCAACAATCCTCTGTTTCGTCCTAGTGTTGCGGCTAATCTTTATAAGCTGAGCATACTTCTATCTTTTTGGACTTCATGTTGAATCCAATAGTCCAGCAATCTCGGTTCTACTTAAAGGACTTTTGGTACTTAGAACTAACTACTGAGCCATGTTCATAATCTTAATGAACAGAGTTTCTTTGTAGCTACTGAACAGCTGCTTTATATCTTTTGATGTAGTGTCCTTATACACTTGTATACACCAACAAATTGGGGTGGAAATGATTTGGGAATATTTAACTAAGTATACCAATTCTGGGAACACTGAGATTAATACTTTTTGTGAACTGTTCAACACTGTCCTAAGTAATACATTTTTTGAGTTTCAAGGTAGATTATACAGACAAAAATGTGGTGTTGCCATGGTAGCTAGGGTGGCTCCCATTTTTGTGAACTTTGTAATGGCTGCATGGGAACACACCAATATAACGACCCATGTATATTACAACAGAATTGGATTTTACAAGCAGTTCATAGATGATTTACTTTTTGTGTGGAATGGTACTCGATGAATTTTACACCTTTTTTGAATACCTTCACTCAAGTATGGTCTTCCTTAAGTTTACAATCAGCAGTATGGGCAAAACAGTTAACTACTTGGATGTTCATCTAACTGTTGATGAAATCACTGATGAAGCCCATAGTAGTATTTATAGAAAATATACTTTTGTTAACTATCTGCACCATACCAGCTTACATCCCTTTCATATAAAGAAGGGCATTATGAAAGGGCAGTTCATAAGATTATGTAGAATAACTAGTGCTGATTCAGTATTGCTGAAAGTATGATCTTGAAAAACAGGTTTATTGACAGAGGTTATCAGAAGGACCTTCTTGACAACATTGTTAAAGTTGTTGAATTAAGAAATCAGGAAACAACTAAATGTAAAAACCTCACAGACAGGCAACAAGCTACTAAGTGGCTACACTCCTTTCCTCAACACCACTACTGGAGTACCCCCAAGGATCCATCTTAGGGCGTCTGCTTTTCAGCATTTTTATCAATGACTTCCACTCTACTCTCACTCAAGGTACAGTCATCCAATATGCAGACGGTTCCACTATCATGTGCACTAATTCTCCACCCGAACTCCTGAAACTCACCCAGTCAGCTCTCAGATCCACCAAAATATGGATGGCTAACAACCACCTTGCCTTAAACTCTAAGAAAACCAAACTAATGCTATTCACCCCGAAGACCACCACTACTATAAACAAAGACTCTTTTACTATTCTCTCCCAAGATATACCTTGGAGTAGTCACACATACTAAACTTCTACGTGTCACTATAGATGAACACCTAACGTTCGACTTGCATATACACAACATTATTAAAAAAGCACACCAGAAACTAGGCATGCTATACCATCACAAAACCTTCCTAAATTACTCCTCAAAACTATCCGCTACCTCCTCCTTCCTGCTCCCATCACTTCTTTATGGCGGTCCTTTCTTTACCAACATACAGGCCAGTCTTAAATCCAAACTAGACTCATGCTATAACAAATTTGCTAAGTTCATCACTAATGCATGACATTTCTCTCACCACTGTACCTCTCTTCAGCTACTAAACTGGCTGTAACTTCCTCATCTTACATACATACAACTAACAAATGCCCACAAACTAATATTCAATCCATCTACCTGCCCTTCCCTTTCTTCTCTATTCACTCTATACCACCCTAACAGACCTCTCCACTCTGAAAATCAAATGCTTATACAAACAAGTAGGAAAACCTAACTTCGCTGCTGGTCAAATGCTCCACTCCATTTCCACTGCTAGACTATGGAACTCTCTCCCACCTCAGCTCAGATCCATTAGTAATGCTTCTTTCTTCAAAAAAGCTTTGAGACAACATTTCTCTTCCCAGTGGCTATGCTCATGTGTTAACTCCTCACAACCTATAACCTGACTTCATCTCTCTCCTACTACTCCATTCTTTAGTACCGTGAGAAAAAATAATACTGTTACACTTTGCCAAAAACTACGTACACTGTGAAACCTGTTGTAGTATGCTATTGTTGCTGATGTTTGCTGTTCAAATGTATGTATTATAAAATCACTGGAGTTTTTCTCCCTGGGCCTCCACTGAAAATGGGTACCTGTTGGCCCAGTGGACCTTCCCGGTAAACAAATGCAAATAAACAAGGCTTAACCTATGTTAAAAAGTATCAATATCAACACTTCTGGGAGTATTGTACATAATACCAAAGAGATGCCTGATCACCTCTTCAGTGGAGCTTTTCTGCTCCCCATTTCAATTGATATGGCATTTACTCAAAGTATCATTTGTAATAATTAGAAAATTATCCAAGGAAATGGTAGACATTTTGGGTGGTGCTCCTTCTTTCACATTTACAAACCATTATAATGTGAAGAATATAGTCGAGAAGGTAAAAAAAAAAAAAAAGATTGTTTTTTCATCAACTTTTGGTACATTTAAATGTGGGAATTGCAGACAGTTATCAATAACTGTTCCAGTATCTTTATCCATGGTGTAGATAAAACCATCATAGCAAGGAACAGATACAACTGTAACATGTGGACTAGTTTATTTAGCAAGCTGTGAGATCTGCACTAGTTTTTATATTGGTAAAACTGTAAGAAAAACTTTCTAAACACATTTACGAACATACCTTGGCTATTCGTAAAAAAAAGATGTTAATGCATTAGCCAAACATTCTTCATTTTGTGCAGATTTTAGAAAGTTTCATTTTTTTTTGTCCTTGACACAGTAAATTCAAATGGATTTAATGGGAATATCAATGTTTTACTTAACTGAATGGCAAGCAAGGCTGGCAGCAGATAAACAACAAGGTATTAATGATCATATTAACATTAAATGATTTTTACTTGCATAGAGACTGTGAATAAAATATGTTTTATACACATCATATTTTGACGGAATAATGTTTTGAAATTGGAGTTTATTTTAGTGTTGTTGGTATTTGTCTTCTTAAATACAACTTAGACTTGATTTGCAGTTATGGTCACATGACTTTTAGCGGGTCTTTTAAATTCACCTTTTATTCATGAAGTTATACCTCTGAAAAAGTTCAGTTTAAGTGGACGAGAATGCTCACTATATTTGTCTCTCCCTGGTAGCCTTTCAAGATTTTGTTTTAAGTTCTAATCTACACTGCTTTTATATGGTACAAAGGCTCATTTGTTAAATAAAATCATAGTGGAGACATGTATAACATGTATAGATTACCAAAAAGCATCTGCAGCATTCTACATTCATGAATAAGAGAGTGCTTGCAGTTGTATAAAATACACACTACACTGATCAATTACATTACGTGTTCAAGAAACAGTGGCACACCACTTTGCAGCTAAACCATGATAAAGGACAAATTATTATCTTAGGGATAAAAATTCAAAGAAGGTATTCCAGGGTGATTCTCTGTCGCTGCTGCTCTTTTGTCTTGCCCTTAACCAATTAAGCTGTGTGCTTAACAGATTAGGCCATGGTTAGAATTTTGCTCCCAGGAAACTAAATGTAAAAACTTTTCTTTTTGTAGATGACTTAAAACTGTATAGTTCATCAGATGAGGAACTGAAAACGCAATGGCAAGTGGTTAAAACTTTCTCAGATGATATAAGAATGTCATTTGATCTTGATAATGCGCAAGAGCAACATTTAAAGCAAGAAAGCTGCACCCTCAAGAAAACAGTCTGGGGTAGGAATGTGATGTAAAGGACCTTGAGCAGGAGGGAGCATATAAATATTTGGGAACTGATGAAGGATCAACAATAAAACATGAACAAATGTGAACAAAACTAAGTATATAAGACTAAAATTAATACTAAAATCAACTCTGACATTTTAGGAGCAAAGTCCAAGCTATAAACAAAATTTGCTCTCCCTGTTCAAACTTACAGTTTTGGAGCAAATGACTAGCCTCCTAAAAGGTACTGAATCAGTTGGACAGGGTAAAAAAAATGCTTCTCGGTTGTCAAACGATATATAAAAATAAGCGTATACCAAAATTATATATTCCTCATTCTGATGGGGGCATAGGCGTTGTCAAAACTGATTACATGTATAGATGTGCAGTTGTAGGACTGCACAGATATCTGCTGACTTCAACAGATCCAAACAGAGTAAAAGTTTTAAAACATGAAAAGCACAAGTTTAACACGGCTTTCCTGCTTAGTTTAGCAGCAGCATATTGATGTCAAGCAGGAATGGAAATCAAACCAGAAGCAGGCAAAAAATCAGACAGCAACTGAATGTGCCAGAAAACAAAAGAAAGAATATAAAGAGAAGGATCAGATGAGAAGGCAAGAAATGCAAAAAGGAAAAAATATAGTTCCAAGTACAGAAAAACTCATGGAAGAACCTCATATCAATCAGGATCTGATGCAGGAATGCTTAAGGCGACGTGAATTTAAACCAAAAGAAAAAAAGGTTAATATTGGCAGCCCAGGATAGTGGACCACATACATGCTGGTTTACAAAAGTCCATTGAACATGTGGGCAAAACAGACAAATGCACTGTAAACCAGAACAGGAGACAGTTGCACAGCTTCTTTCTGGGTGTGATACGCTAATGGCACAGGGTTTGTATACTGAAAGGCATAATAATGTGCAAAGACTTGTATTGGGGACTGTGCACACATGCAATATTGAAGTAGCTGAGAATGAATGGAAGCACGAGTCGGAAAGCATTACAGAGAATATTACATGGGATCACCTATTGCCAACAGTTCAAAAAACAGATGTGAGAAAACCAGACATAGTAGTCTATGAAGACCAAAGTAACACTGATCACTAAAATTGATACACCCAGTGATTATAGTGTTTTATGTACAAAGGCACACAAAAGTCATAAAATACCAGGATTTCTCAGCAGAAATGACATCAATGTGGAAGAAGGATACCCAGAGAGTTCAAATAGAAGTAGGAGCAATGGGTATCAAAGAATTTACAGTCATATTTAGATATGCTACCAATACATGTAACTCCATGAATTACAGGAGAAGTCAATTCTGGGTGCTGCGAAGAGCACTTTTGGCTAACATCAAAGATTGACGCAATACTAATTTTATGAACTTTGCTCATACTTTGACTTAGAAATGGGGTCCATTCCCACCATGGAACTAGAAACCCTAAAGACTTGGAGAAATTAAACCAGATTATACCAAAGTGCTTAATATTATCATGAAAAGTTTAATACAAATACTAATTGTTTAACTTAGTTACTTTTTTTCTTTAGTGTCCTCCTAAACATTAAAGACATAATGTGGGGTATTTACTTTACAGTCCACCCTCAACTTTAACAAAGTCAACAAAAGACTAGTCTTTTCTCGTTGACTTTTATTTGCAAAGCCATATTTCATAAATGTGATTGATGCTTTATAATCTTACATTTATTCACTAATTTCAGTGTTGCTGGTAGTCTTCTTGATCATTTCCATCTCCAAACAGACTCTTGTTTAAGTCTAAAATATTCCTGATTCTTCTAGCCAAATCTTCTGCCTTTTCTGTCCCTCAAGTAATTTCCCTTGGAACACTGGAAAGGTTTCACTGGCAAAGTCTCTCTATGACTTATTATCAGGTGAACAAGAAGCAGCCCCCACCATTCAGCTTGCTGACCCACTTTTTGTTGGATAAACTTTTTTCCCTCCCTAGCCTGTTCTGCATCAACAAATTTGATCTTCCAGGAAAGAAAACTCTGAAGGCAGCTGGATGTAGCAGCTTGAATCTCACACCTGTCAGCATTCTCCGATTGCTGACATAAATTTGCTTCCCTTCTTCCTGGTCTACAGTGAATAATTTTCCACACACAGCTATCTCCAATTTTAAATACTTTCCCCTTCTGACACAGTTTTGTTAGGATCAGTTCTTTCTGCTAGTATGACTGATCTTTACTAATGTACATCTTGGCTTTTTCTCATGGCCAGGTTTGGCGCATACACTTGATGTGTCCTTTTAATTAACAAATCCTGCTCTGGAAGACCAGTCCAATTGCTTATTTGCGCTTTCATAAAATTAATACAGTCTCTTTCTTCCAGTTTCCTTGGTACAGCAGAAATATCTCAGGTTTTCTCTATGTGCTCTGTCTTCCAACTATTTTTTGAAACAGCACTTCTCGAGAAGCTTTATACCTCAGCCAGCTTTTTCTTCATTTGACTTCTGATTTTGCAGTTTTGTCTGTTCATCTTGCTCCTTTATCTGTTTAAAACTTTAATTTGTCTCACTGCTGTTTTTCTGCTGTGATAAACATTTCTGTAGTGTTTTCTGCCTAAAATAGTGTAGCTAGCAGCTGTAGCATAACTCAAGTTCAGGTTTCCTGCCTCTGGGCCTGTTTGTTTGCAGTGGCTGTTTGTTCTGAGCACATGCTCCAGGCCATCTTGGATTAGCAGAAGCCTTTCTTCACTTTAATGAGAGGATTGCGTTGATTGGCCACTGGCTGGTAAAGGTTGACTGGTCTAGGGCTTGGAGTAAGCATTCATTGGTTCTTTTGAGCTTTTTTTTTTTTTTTAAGCTGTTTTAGGTTGTATCGTCTGGTATTTAAGCCTTACCTTTGAGGGATTTCTGTTTATTCACACTGAGCTGGAGGAGGGGCACTGACCACAACTTTGATGTGTAATATATAACAATAAGTATCCTGTTTTTTTTTTTTTTTGCTTATTCTAACCATTTACAGCATTTTTTTACTGTCTGCTACCTACTATTTTTTTATTGTATTTTATTGCTATAAACTAATCTGCACTATTGTATAGAAATTGTCTGCTTACAGGGCCTATTAAATCACACTTGTTACTGTCACACAGTTTGTAAAGCTTTTTTAGCTAGTTTCACTGTGTGAAAGGTAGTAACTGGAAACGTCTTCCATTTGTTAAGCATGTTTGTTCTGACTTCCTGGCAAGGAGTGTATCATATAACTGACTTGTTTGCAGTTAAAAAACATTCTCTAGAGTCTCCTTGCTCCTTTATGCATTTAAACTTTCATTTAGTGTCTCACTGCTGTTTTTCTGCTGTGATAAATATTTCTGTAGTGTTTTCTGCCTAAAATAGTGTGGCTAGTAGCTGTAGCATAGTTTCCCACCCTGCCTCCCTCTTGGTGTCTTGTTCTTATACTTAGTGATTTTGCAGTTGTCTGCCCCTACTGTAAATCTGATCTGGGACACTCCTCCCAGTCCACTGTCATTAGCTCATTCTATCTAATACAGAGAGAACATTTGGGAAGGCCAAACCCCTTAGTTTCTTAACTTTGAATTATCTCCTTTCTCCCGTTTCACTTTACTAGAAAAAAAAACATTATTCAACTGCTTTTACAGTATTTGCGTTTCCTCCTCCTACTCTATTACTTCATCTTGTTTTTTTCTGCTACTTGTTCTTCAAAGTGTTAAATTGCATCTTCTCCGCTGCATTTATTACTGATTGTTTTTAGCCTGTTTAAATTTTAAGTGTTATTCTAAGCCTCGTAGTTTTGGTTTAAGCACTTGGGTTTTAGGCCAACCCCTTAGCTTTCCCTGGCCTCTCTCACTCAGATTTTGACAAATATGGATGGACAATTTCCTACGGTCTCTCCTGCCAGCCTGGTTGATATGGGCATCCTGAGAGAGTGTAGCAACTGCCTCATGTACATGGACAACCATCTACTACTACCACCTAGAAACACAACTTGAGAGAGATGTAATTACATAAAGAAGCTAGAGTCTATGCTTCCTCCCTCACAAGCCAGTATATCTGCACTGAGAAGGTTGTCAACACAATCACTACACCACAAACACCATCCACAACTACATAACACACAACCACATATGCAGAGGTTCTCAACAAAAACAAACCCAAACAAGGGAGACCTCAGAGGCAAAAGCACATGAGAACTCCACAACCCTCCACACCACATACCTTGCATAGTCCACACACCAGTGTCGCGCAACCACTAAGGCCTAACCATAAACCCAACACATTAATCATAGGTTACTCCATTGAGAGAGAGACAGATGTGCCTCTCACCATGCTGGATACAGAGAAAGTCACAGTTAGTTGTTTGTCAGGTACCAGAATCTGCCATATCACACACGCACTCAAGTCTTTCAACAACAGGTACTGTTATGACTCTGTCATAGTCCATGTTGGCATGAACAACTTGAGACATACCTCCCTGGACTATATGAAGAGAGAGATGATTGAGCTCGCTGAATGTGTGCTCCAGGCAAGTATGTCCCTAGCCTTGAGCAGCATTCTGCTGCCACCCAGAATGATGCCTCAATACAAACAGAAAATGATCGACTTTAACAACTGGCTTAGTTTCTGGTGTCATTCCAAGGGGATCCAGTACCTGGCAGCCTGGGAAGATATGAGCGACAGACCACGATGCTTTGCTAGAGATGGCTTGCTTCTGTTTCACTTGGGCTTCAGGCTTCTGGCAAAGATCCTTGCCTCCCCCATAGTGCCTTTTTTAGGAAAAGTCATGAGGTCGATACTACCAACATAAAATTTTCAGGAAAATGCAAATTAAAGGTCATGCTGCTAAATGTTAGGAGTCTCAACATAAAACTACACTCAATGCAAGCATTCTTAACCCTGAAAGATGCTGACACGTGTGCAGTCACCGATACCTGGTTCAAAGTTGCAAAGAGCACCCTAGCCTTACCTGGTTACTCATCCTATCATACATTCAGACCCCAAAATGTGGGCAGCAAAGCCAAAGGCAGTGGAGTTTCAATATATATTAGAGAAAGACACTCCAGGCTGGTCAAATAGTATGATGTACAGGAGACACTTCAGGTGCAGTTAACTGTTGATAATACCCCTATTCAAATTATAGCTAGCTACAGGCCCCCCAAATTTGACTCAAGATGTCCACTCCACCTATATGGACCTCTTCAAATCTATCAAGATTCAACCTTTTACCCTGATCCTGGGTGACTTTAATTACCCACCTATAGAGTGGAAAATCTACTCATGCCAGAACACAAATGTGTAGAGTCTCCTCGATTTCATCAATGCAAATGCCTTGGATCAGGTAGTTGATACCCCCACAACAGGTGATAATATCTTGGATTTGGTATTAACCAACATGAGTAACCACTGCAGCACCCCTACGGTAACATCCTCCCTAAGATCAGACCATAAAGTGGTCACTTTCGAAGTCACCATCTCCCTTGACTCCCCCTTTAGCTAGGGTCAAACAAAAAAAACTTCTCTAAAGCTAATTACAACCTCCTGAGGGATGATATAAACAGCTTCACAGCCCCCTCCCCCCCTGTAGGAACTGGCACCAATGTCCAAGTCTACACCAAAGTACTATATGAGCATTTATACAGATGACTTCACAAACCACGATACTCGGACACCAACTAATCCACAAGAAATCCGCTAGACCACCGAGTTCCTCTGTACAAAAAGACTTTATTCAGATAAAACGCTTGTTTAAAAACGCTTTTCGTCCGACAGAATCGTTGGACTTCTTCAGACAAAAGAAAAAAAATTTGATACCATTCAAATCACATTTAAATAACCCCCTGTCATGTCACACATGAGCACACTACTGGGGATTCCTATGAAGCAAGGCAGTGAGGGATTTCGGCACTCAGGCTGATTGCAATCTGACCTTTGACCACCATGTTGCTTCCATTGTATGGAAAGCTTTCTACATGGCCCACCTTATAAGTAAGGGTACCGCATCCAAGGACAAAGAGGTCATAACATCCCTGTATTCTTCCCTTATAAGGCCAATTATTGAGTACAATGTCCCCTTCGGCATGTACCTTGCAAAGTACATGCAGCAGTTGGAGAGACCACAGAGGTTCCTCACCAGGAGAATCCAGGGCCTCAAACATCTACCCTACACAGATAGGCTAAAAGCCCTGTCCCTCTACTCAGTTTCATACACACTCCTCAGTGGTGACCTCTGTCTGGCATACAAAGCAATCTCAGACCCCGCCTTGATGGGACTGCTGCATATCCACAAGTCAAGCTCCACTCGAGCAACCCATACACGTGACCTCAACCTGGTCTGTGACATCAATAGGACTTGTTGGCGGGACAGATTTGTGTCCCAGAGACTCCCCCATCTGTGGAATAGACTCCCTCTCCATGTCAGGCAGAGTACCTCATTATCCCCTTTTAAGCGCAACCTGGATAACTGGATGGGAAACAGAAAATAGACCTCTGGAATTCTACCTGTGTCCCTGCTAGACAGGGGCTTTGTGTGCTGACTTGTCCAAACATGGGCTAAACTCTTGGCTAGGCTTATAAGGGCCTCAGGGCGAATAGCCTAGTAACCTCCTATGATCCTATGAATAGCTAATTAAAGCTTCTTCTATTTTGTCCAGCCTTTTATTTGAGTTGATATATTCCTTCAATGTTTCATTTATTTTAATCATCTATGAGTACTCAATTTATTTTTCCTGCAAATTATTGGAAGCCATCTCCTGAACCAAACCTGAAGCTTGAACTACTTTCTGATTAACAGCTGCAGAATCCTTCCTAGCCAGTGTTTTCTCCTCGCCTTTTCTGGTTGAATTTCTTTCAGGTTCTCCAAATTTGTTCTTTGCTGGCCTCCATGTATGTTACTTATTAACCAGTAAATGAGTTTTATCCAAATAATTTCAATGGCACTCCTTTTTCTCAGTTTCTGTTTTCACACTGGGAGAGCTGAAATTAAGTGGTTATTCAGTGTGCAACCATCTTGGAATACCGTGCCTGAGATACAGAGTGGACTACAGTGAGACGCTGCTTAAAAGGGTACAACTGCAAGAATTTAGACATATTGTGCCTTATTGGGTTTAATCATGAGGACCACTGCATATGAGACAATGACCCAGAAAATACATACCTACATTACATATCCATCCATCCACAATCCTTTTTTCCCCATTTTTGCACATGGGGTAAGGGTGTCATCTAGAGCCAAGGTTTACACCGCTGGGTGACTAGCATTACATACACCTACAGTTACTTTTTTGGTGGTTACTAATGGAAACACTGTGCTTTGCTGTGCATTCAAGCACAAGATTACATTAACAGTTAATTATTTGTAATTTTACCTTGGACTTGACATAGCCATATAGCTAAATATTTCTAGCAGTAGTCTCCCTAAAGCAACGGAAGTAACAACTAAAAAATGCTGAGGCAACACCAGAGGTTCAGATTAAGTTGAAAATTCAGGTCATATTAAGGCTTCACAGTGCTTCAGACTCATTGTTCCGAGCTGTCATAATATTCACCAAGCACTGCTAATGTAACTACACTCTACATGAACTTTAAACATTGAGAGTTTAGCCCATGTGCCTTGAAGCAGAGCTGAAGCAGCAGTACCTACTGGTCAGATGAAATTGTTTCTAGTTTAAAGGCAATCAAATCAGACAAAGTACTTGATAAGGGATTGGACTATGCTGCTTAATTTTAAATTAGAAAATAGCATTTAGAACAAAAGTTGAGGGGGGGGGGGGGGTTGAAGCATGCAAAACTCACGTCAATGAACCTTGGTACAGTCTCCTATAAATAAGCAAACTCATAGCAAGGGTGCCCTGCAAAGGCAGCATTTACACAGAGTAAGCTGTTACGGGACAAGGTTAACACCGTATAAGAGGTGCCAATCAGCGTCTGCAATTAGCTGAATACAAATCAGTGTTTGCATTTTACAAACTGCAGCAAAAAGCTATTATAGCTCTTTGCTACAGTTTAGCAAACATATTTGACTAAATTTAACAGACGGACATAATTTAAATACATAATATCTCGTTGCCTAGCCTGTGGACCTTTATTTTTTTGACAGCAAGGCACTATTATAGCTCTTAGATCTAGTTTAGCAAACAGCAATTTTGTGTGTTTGTCTATATATGATATAAGTGCTAATGTAAAATAGTTTTTCACTATGTATACATGGAAATTATTTACTTACCATAACTTTAGATCCCTTCATTCATGTCCATTCAATATGATACCTGGGTCTTCCAGCCGCTTATCAAAGTGATCTCAAAAGCATCAGCATTCCAGCCTCATGCCCCTGTGAAATCCCCCTAGCTACCTCACATCTATTTTGATGCTTCAAGACAGTACAGTTGTGTACACTTACCATAAATGTAGATGTTAGAGTGTATTCACTGTTGCAGTCATCACTTTTGGGTTATCTGCTTGCAGTAGCCCTCAGTCGGCCTGATTAACAAAGTCTTGGGTCCTGCGTCGGTTGCTGTCCCTTCTTCCATGATGTCAGGTTGTCAGGGGTATAAAACATGCAGCTGACGCCATTACATCAGTTTTTCTTGCCCCAGATGTCAGGAGCCCCCATAAAGGGAAGCAATTAAATCTATAAATATACAAGGTTATACCTCCAACAAAAAAGCAAATACACCGAAAAAGCTTTTGAAGATAGCAAAGGAAAGTAGAGGTATATCCAAAATAAGAAGGGGGCTGGAGGGAGGGTAACCAGGACTGCAACAGTAAATACACTTGAACATCTACATTTATGGTAAGTATACATAACTGTACTACGTTTTTCTTGCTTCACTGTTGCAGTCATCACTTTTGGGTAGATTCCCAAAGCTAAGGATGGGAAGAGGAATTTAAATGGAATTAGGATCAGCTAAAAGGCAAGATTGCAATGGCAAAGCCAGCTCTGGATTTAGAGAAAATTGGCAGATGGTAATGCTTGGTGAAAGTATGTAACAGAACTCCTGGTAGGGACGCCTCTGAGAAAGGCTGTAGAGGTAGATGCAGCCCTAGTGGAATGTGTTCTGACCCCCCCTGAGGGGTTGGTTTTCCATGGTGCTTGTAGCAGAAATGGATACAGTGTGCTATCCATTTGGAAATGGTTTGTTTAGAAATGGCCTTGCCCTCTGCCCCTGTTGCAAACCTGACTAGCAGCTGGTCAGATTTTCTGAAAGGGTTAGTCTTATCAAGGTAGAACCTGAGTTGCCTGTGCACGTCCAAAGTGTGCAGGATCCTTTCCCCTTTATTCTGAGGGTTAGGGAAGAAGGTTGGCAAATGGATGGATTGGTTTAGGGCCACACTAGACACTACCTTAGGCATAAAGGACAGGTTAGTCCTGAGGGAAACCCTGTCAGTATGGAAGATAATAAAGGGTTCCACAGTCATCAGTGCCTGTAGCTCAGACACTCTTCTAGCTGAAGTGATGGCTAGAAGCAAGGCTGTTTTCCAAGAGAGTAATTTTAATTCTGCTGAAGCAGCAGGTTCAAAAGGGGGAAGCGTGAGCTTTTCCAGTACAAAGTTAAGGTCCCAAAGCAGGGGTGGGGGGTGTTCTCCTTTGGGGTCTTAAATTGTTAGCCCCTCTCAGGAATTGTTTGATGAAAGCGTGAGAAAATAGAGGTGGCTCGGTATTGTAATAAGCCGAAATGGCAGAGGCTTGAATCTTAATAGAGGAGAAGGATAGGCCTCTGAAGTAGCTCTGCTAGGTAATCCAGGATTAGAGGTAAGGAGGGCACTGCTATGTCCTTTCCTTTAGACTGAATCTAAGAATATATTTTCCACTTTTCCGCATAGGATTTCCTAGTACTAGGCCTTCTGCCTTCAGGAATGACGTCCAGCACCTGTTTACTTAGGGTTGCTGGTGGAGTATTCAAGGAATAAGCCAGGCTGCAAATGTTAGGGTTTGCAATTGTGGATGCAAAATCTGTCCCTCCTGCTGTAACAGCAGGGTAGGGGTCTGGTGTAGTTGCCAGGGTGGCACCGTTGTCAGGCTGCACAGGCATGGGTACCAATGCTGGCGTGGCCAGTCTGGGGCAATCAGAACCGTCCTTGACCTGTCTTCATTTATCTTGAGTAGTACTCTTGAGAGAAGGGGCAGAGGGGGAAAGGCATAGATTAAGAGGTTTTCCCACTGATAGGATAGGGCATCCACCTTCCAGGCCCTGCTGTGAGGTTTCCTGGTGCAGAATTTGCTTAACTGGTGGTTGTGGGGAGAGGCAAAGAGATCCACCTCTGGGGTCTCCCACCTCTGGACCAGAAGGTTGAAGGTGCTGGGCCTCCAATTTCCCACTCGTATGGGTCTAGGAGATTTTTGCTTAAGTTGTCTGCTAGTGAATTTTGTTTGCCTGGCAGGAATTGAGCTTGTACATGGACTTGGTTGTCCACAGCTGTGCTCCGCAGAGTCATGGCTAACCTGCAGAGTGGGTAAGAATGGGTTCCCCCCTGCTGGTTTATGCATCACATAACTGTTTTTATCAGTTGTCCTGGAAGGATTAGGTATCTGAAAGCTGTCAGAGCATTCTGTACAGCTAGCATCTCCTTTTGGTTGGATGTGCAAGAGAATTTGACTTGGGCTCCAGTGGCCCTGCATGCATTTGCCAGCCTTGTGGGGCCCCCATGCATAGACTGATGCGTCTGTGGTCAGGGTTTGGGTGGCGTGGGGTAGAGTAAAATGCAGTCCTTTGTTCTGGTTGCATGCTTCTGCCCACCAAAGGAACTCTGCCCTCAGACAAGGTATGATATGAATGACTGTTTCCAGGCCCTAAGAATGTTGGCACCAAAGACTTTTTAAGTACCTCAATGGTACTCAATGGTTTCCTCATATGCAGTCTTGCATAATGAATTAGCAGAATACACGAGGCCATGAATCCTAGGGCTTACAGTATTTTTCTTGCAGTTAGCTGGGTTCTGGTGGCCATTTGCTTGAAGTAGTCTGTCAGACAGACCTGTTTTTCTGAAGTGAGAAGCTTGCTCCCAGGAATACAATCTTTTGACTGGGCACCAGTTATGATTTCTTTTCGTTGATGGTGAACCCCAATGAAGTGAGAAGGCTTTTTACAAATGCTAGATGCTGAAGCAGCAATTCCTGGCTGTCCGCCTGAATCAGGCAGTCATCCAAGTAGGGGTAAATTTGGATATTTCTCTCGCAATGACTGGAGCCAGGCATTTTGCGAATACCCTGGGTGCAGTAGATAAGCCAAAGGGAAGTGCAGAGAACTGATAATGCATAGATCCTGTCCTGAAATGTAGATATTTTCTGCATGATTCCCTGATGGGGATGTGCAGATAAGCTTCTTTTAAGTATAGGGTGACTTACCAGGCATCCTACGCTAGCATAGGGAGAAGCTGTTGCAGGGTAAGCATCTTGAATTTTGGGACCACCAGGAAGGTGTTGAGAATTGAAAGATCCAGGACTGGGTGCCAAAAGCCCTCTTTCCTGGGTACCAGGTTTGGTCTGGAGTAGAAACCCTGACCCGTTTGTTCTACTGGAACTGGATGAATAGCTCTGATGTTGAGCAGGGGAAAGAACTTTGTTTTAAGCCTCTGCCCACTGGTTTGGAGGAAGGTCTGGAAAGCCGCTTGGGGTTGGCAGTGAATGGAAGTAAAATTTGTACCCCTGGGATACAATGTTGAGGAACCATCGGTCCTAAGTGACGGACATCCAGTTTTTAGTATGAATGGCAAGTTTTCCTCCTAGGGGCACAAGCAATTGGGCAGGGCTGGGAAGTAGAGTTGAGAAGTTATTGTGAACTTTTTTCCATAGGGAGGTGGCTTACCACTCCCTGTTTTAGGAGTGGGAGCACTCCATTGCTTAGATCTCTGCATACCCTGAGACTGTAGTCTGGGTGATCTGTTTCCCCTGGGTCTTGTTTGGGAAAGGCCTGGAGGGGGCTGGAAAGGACGAGTGTTTTGAAGGGAAATGCCTACTGAATCAAGGTGGTTGCACTTGTAAGAATTCTTTAACAGTTTGCATAGATTTAGCTTTTTCTTCCATCTTTTTAAGAACTTCTGCTTTGGTGCCAAACAAAACGTCCTTATTTAAAGGAGCGTCTAGTAATTTGGATTTGACATGATCTGCAAGGTCTGCTCCTTTGGCCAAGCATGTCTTCTCAGTACAGAGCCAGTGACTGCAGCCCTGCAAGATGCTTCTAGGGCATCAAAACCACACTGAAAAGTATGCTTACTAACTTGGTTTGCAGAATGCATAAGCTCTTGCAAATCTTTATTTTCTGCACAATCTGGAAATATTACCATTTTTTGTTTGAGTTCCATAACATGTTGCTGGTACTTCAGCATGTGAAACTACTGGCAATTCAATGCCCTGATAGCAAGAGGTGCAGAGGTATATACCTTCTTACCCCATCTGTCTAAAGCTCTGGAATCCCTGTCTGAAGGGGTAGGATTTTTGGCTGTAGTAGCCTTAATACCTTTAGGTCCCTGGGAAATGATCTCTGGATCAGCAGTAGGATGCTTGAAAATAAACTTGTGGGAATCAGGTACTCGGTAGTACCTGTAAAGTTTCCTAGGGGCCAGAGGTAATGTGTCTGGAGTAAGACTGGATTCCATGAAAACATCATCCACAACATCCAGGACAGGGGGGAATACCAAAAGGCCTGTGCTGAGGTAGCTCTAAAAACTCTGAGTTTCTTTTTGGACTGAGGATAGTCTTGGCATTCCCAATGGAAATGCTCTCAAAGTATGCAAGGTTTCACCAAAAGAGAAATCCTCTGGAGGGGAGGCAGAGGTAATGGATTCCTCTGCATCTGAATCCCCATAGGCTGATAAGGGCATGTCCTGATAATCAGAAAGATCAGAGTCATCGGACTCCTGGTCTGTAGAATCTGAAGGCAGCTGAATTCTTTGTCTCTAAGCATGGGAAGGCTGGCTTCCCCTAATTAGCATTGTAAGGTCTTCAGCCATTCTAAGCATTTGTTTTTGTGGCATGAGGGCCTGAGCATGCGCTTTGGTCATCAGTTTCTAGGCGTAGTGCGTACTCTGGGCCTAAGCAACTCGGTAGTTTTGGCTAAAAAAGAAGTCACTGGTTTGATTCAAACATCGGCAGGTCAGAAAACACCCTCAGAAGCCAGAGCTTACACAGTGGCTCCGGACCCATCCAAGGTAGAGACATCCGCTGGTTCCATAGTCGAAGAAGCATCTCGCAGCATACCGGACTCCGAATGGGTCTCAGCAGAGGCCTGCGAATCCATAGAAGCGGGCATCAGGGGCTGCAAAAGCGCCTCACTGAGTACCGGCAGACTGGCGACTAGCTTAACAGAAGCGTCGTCGGCAGTTTTGGACCTATGCTGTCTGTCTTTATCCTTACGTTTGTTTCAGAAGATTGGTAGTCGGGTTGCTTACTGAAGCCATTTCGGAATACAGAGATAGAGAGCAAAAGAATTTAGCAACAAAAATAGCCAGACAATGAATGGTTCGGGCGTTAAACAAGGCACAAAACCGACAGTGAGGGACGTCATGGTCTGGGACTAAACAGGTGCCACAGTAAGAATGAAAATCTCTGAGGTATTTGCTTTCCACAGGCAAGACAAATGTTAACTTTTTCTGATATCGGTTAGAGCAAGAAAAAAGAATCCCCAACGGGGTACTTGGCTTTAGAAGACTTCAGGATTATCAACTCGAAAAACGAAAATTTCAGGTAGTGGCCGACTGGCACTTGCAAACTGCTTCTGCTTCGGGCTCCTCCTTAGCAGGAAAGACTGACTTAATGGCATCGGCTGCCTATTTTTATACCTGACCACCTGACGTCATGGAAGAAGTGACAGCATCCAAGGCAGAAATACGAAGACACTGGTATTCGGGCCGACTGAGGGCTACCTGCAGGCAGATAACCCAAGTGTGATGACTGCAACAGTGAAACACAAAGAACATCTAAAATTTCACTACTGACAACTACAACTACGCTAGGTAAAGTCTGATTAAGTGATAGTGAGTAGCAGAAAAAACATCTCTGAGGAAGATGATTTAGAGAAGAAATAGAAAAACAAACTAGAATTTTTGTAGTTAAATATACACAAATGAAAGAAATATTACTTTCTATAATAAATCAGTATATGAAAGTCAGCAAGTCCAGTAAAGTAATTGTTCGAACAGGAACACTTAACTGTGAGCAGAAAGCTTGTCTACTCACTATGGCAGAAAATGAGAGCTGAGGTAGCTAAGGGGATGGGTACATTATAGGACAGAAAATTCTTAAGGGACAACAGGCTGGACCACTGATGTGTCTAAATTAGATCCTACAAGATCCTCATGCAGCTCGAGAACCCACGTCTGACCTGACTGAATGAATAAGATACACAATTTTGCTGTTTTAGCTTGCATCCTGCATCCTTCTTTTTATCTGTCCTCATCTCTTAGAGAACCTTTTTTTTTTGGGGTCCTCAACACATTTTTGTTCCTCAAAGCTCGACTTCAACTGGGAGAGGTGGGCATTGTTCAGAGCACCAGCCTACCTACGGCCATGCAAAAAGTGCTGACAAAAAACATGAGTAACCCAAAATATATCAAGAAGCACAAGATAGAACAGTACCATGACTCAACAACAAACTCAGTATCAAAGACCATAAGAAATGTGCAATTGTTTTCAGCAGAACTGTAGAAAGAGGTTATGAATAAAACTGTTTCCAGACACAAACTAGTCAGAAGTAATTACATCCTGTTAAAGAAGGAATACCATAAAAATGGGTTGGAATTTTCTGGGTCTGACAGTCGTAGGGACAGATTTGAAAGTGAAGCTAAATACAGAAAGTGAAAAGTAACAGGAACCAGACCAAAGACAACATTGTCAAGGTTCACAGCTAGATGAATATCTACCAATGTTGATTTATTCAAGTTACACTCCCACCATGGATGATCAGTTACTAAGAACTACATATGTTAATCTCATTCCCTGTTTGTGTGCTGATGAGCTCTGAATAAGATGGGAAACGCTGAATGTACCCTGAAGAAACTATTTTCTAGGCTCTATTTTGCCCCCACATTTATTGATCATTAAGCCTCCAGTAACCAGACTTGACTCTATATTCTCTATAGATCTGGAGGGGCTGTGATTCAGCAAGCCATCATGGAAGTTTGATCCTTTGTAAGAATCCAAGCAACGAAGGCAAATGTGATAGACCCTAAATCCCCCCCCCCCACCTCCTCGTGGTAGGACCAAAATGCCTGACACTCTCCTGGCACTTGTGCTGTAGGCTATAGTTGAAGCAGCTTGGTGGACAAACGAATCTGGGGCCTTCCTCCGACTGTCATAATGGACAGCCTCAATCCACTCCCTCCTCACCAGGATGGGCATACCCATATCCTCCCACACCAGCAGATGCCCAAGCCACTAATCAAACTTAGATCACCTGGACTGCATTAAGGGCTTTACCCTTCTATGCCAAAAGAGCTGGCTATCCTTGAAGAAACATTTGCATAGATGCTAAAAGAAAGGCAAGTGAGTATTTGCTTCCTAGAGACATAGTGAGGTCATGATTATATAGTTTGCCCAACTATCAACTACTGAGCGAGTTTACAAGTTAGCAGTTGTCCCAGTCACATTTCAGTTAGAATGTAGAGATAAGATCAGTTACCTTACAGTTAGTATTTTTCTGAAGATTTCACTGTTCAACATTTACTTGAATCTGTGCAAAAGAATGCATGACTTCTGTATTTAATTACCAGTGTGAATGCAATCATTCTAAGTATTTCAACTGTAAAATTTATTGTTCAAATATAACATTGTGACTTGCTGACTATTGAACTGTAAAAAGATAATTCTGCAGAACTAATGAAATGTAACTGTTGGTATACGCCCTCTGAATAGAGTCAGCTTTTCAAAAGATTCAAGTACTATAATGTAATATGGCTGGCTCATTTTAAATGTGCCTTTTAACTGTGATCTCGGAATATTACACTGGTACTACTAAAGCAAGGCATGTTGTCACTGAAAACATTATCAGCTTTGCCTGGAAATCACTGTGGACACGTGTGCATGTATGTGAAATAGTACAAACCAAGATACAATTACAGCTGGTAAGATAACCCTGCTAAGCACTGATCAGAATGTAGATGGCTGTGGAATCCTGGTGAGCCTGTGGTAATAACTTGAATCTCCAGCCTTACAGTGCTAAGCCTACCTGGGTATAGCAGGTACTGTCACAGTCAAAGGCAGCAGTGCACATTTGCTATACACTCAAGGCTGTTCCCGTCACCTTGTAAACAAGCATCTCGCATAACCTCACAAAAGAATACCACCAGCACTGCACAACAGCAAATGCAATTCAACCTCAACTCAATTTTTAGCATCAACTGCATTTTGTATCTTCAAACATCTGTAATTACTTCTTAAAATGCATTAACAAATATTGTATCACTATTTCAAATAATGTCCAAATTTCACACTGCCTCAGTGGGATATGGGTTCTGTGCCTGCACACAAACTCACACTAGCAACTTTCCAGAATTCAGAATTCGCTCCATTAACTCTGTGATAGGGATTGGCTGAGCCTCTCCCATCAGGGGAAGTTTAACCACTGTCACAGAAAGTCATTCAGGTTGCGTGACAAGGAGGAACAACCAAGAAGAAACGTAAGCAAGAATTGCCTGACACCCAACTATTTCACAGTCATAAAACATCAACATAAATAATCAAAGCCAACAACACTACACAAGGCTGGACACCATCAAACTATATACAAAATAAGGGGGATGACGGGTGCTGCCATTGAGGCATTCTGAAATTCAAGCAGCGACTGTTAAGGTTAAGTAAGACTTACACAGTTGTACTATACTGATCATTCACATTGCCTCAATAGCTTACCCTATCTAGGAGGAGGAAGGATAAGGGATCCAGGAGCCCCTGAAGAATGGTCCTCTCAAAGCATGCTCTGGAACGTAAAGAGTTCGGCTTGTAGTGCTTCATAAAGGTATGAAAAGATGACCAAGTTGCTACCTCTAGAAAGCTTCAAGCCCACTACTTTCCAATACGCTGTTGAAGAAAAGGCTCTAGTGGAATGTGCTTTAGCCTTGTCTGGAACAGATTTACCATAGTGGCAGTAACAAAAAACAATAGCACAGAACAACCGATGAGCAATCTTTTATTAGAGACAGGTTGACCCTTCTTAGCCCCAGAATAGGAAATAATTAGCTGTTAAGCTTCCTTGAAGGGCTTAGTTCTGTCAAGTGTGTACCTGAGCTGTCTGTGCACATCAAAAATATGCCGACTGTTATCTCCCTTTTTCTTAGCTTTCAGAAAGAAAACTGACAGATTGATGGCTTGACTCAGGGTAAATTCAGAAACAAATTTTGGTATGACAGGAGGATTAGTGTGTAAAACAACCCTGTCCTTGTGGAAATCAGAAAATGTTGGCCACCATGAGAGCTTGCAGCTTAACAGACTCCTTACAGATGTCAGGGGAATAAGCAAAACAGTTTTCCAAGTGATAAGCCTCAAATCAATCATGCAAAATCAGTTTCCACATATAACCCTAATAATTAATAATAGAGACTAAATTACTAGACTGAGCCAACTATTTTCCCTGAGATTCTAACCACTTGGCAATTTGATCTGGTGATACGGGGTTAGAAGTTGCCAAGGCTCTCTTGTTAGAGTTGGCGGATATAGAAACTGCAGCTGGGTCAGCTGACAATCAAGCAGAGAGAATGTTGCAAGAACAAAGTATTCCCTCAAAGCCTTTTTAGGAAATGGTTCACTAGTCAACCAGCTAAAGGGATTTTCTAGAAATCTTCTAAGGCTGGTAACAGAGGATGAAGAGCCAAAAGATTTGGAATTTCATCCTCAATAAGATTATAAACTCCGACAGTCTCTGGTGTAGCTCCACGTTATTTCCATTCAAATACATTTCTAAACCTAGCTAACATCTTAGGAAAGGTGAACACTTGCTCAAGTTGTTGAACATGTTCACCTTCCAAAGAATCAGACTGAATGGACTCGAGTTTTCACTACTGTCAGCATCAGAGTCCTCATCGAAATTTGCAGTGGTAAACTGATCTCTACAGCAAGTAGTCCCATAGTCATTCTGAATAGGAGCATAGCCTCAGAGATTAGCTGACTATAAAACACTGTTAGAGAAGATAACCACATCAGCCCTATACTTGGTAATAAACTGATCGTCTGATGTTTGCTGAAGTTTGTTTCTTCTTACAATGAACTACAATACAGGACAAAATGGCTGGGGATAGAGTATTATGCCTGGCAAAGGGTCTCATACTCTAGACCTCTCCTCCACCTAAAGGGTTTGGTTGTACTCTGGACCTCTCCTCCACCTAAAGGGTTTGGTTCTCCCATAATTGAACCAGACACTCAAACTGGACCAAAGGAGGTGTCTGATCATGTATCACAGAGGACTGTAGGCTGACACCAGAGGGTGATAGGAAAAGGTAATTGGTCTGTGGTCCAGCTTAAGCCTACAACAGATTCACAAACCATAGGCTGAGGCATATTTTTTGGTGATCTTTGTTTTCTTTTTAGGTGCAGCTGAATTTGATTTGCTTGCCCGGGGGCAGCTATATCAGAATCTACATAAACTAATATAGCGAACTGCATAAAATATAGCAAAAAACAGTTTAAATTGCCTTAAACCTTGTTCGCCATTTGCCCAGTGGAGTAGTAAAACAGCAAAATAAAACAAATACAGGGCAAAAATGTCAGAACTTTAATAAAATGCAGTTCTTTTACTCGAAAGCTTTGCTGTTTTAACCTGCAGTTTTTACTCAAAAGCTTTGCTGTTTTAACTTGCATTTTATTTATGTTTTGACGGTTGTGCCCCATATTTATTGTTTTTAAGTTTTGCGTTGGGCTCATTTGGACACTACAGAGAGTTTTTTTTATTCTACAAGAGTAGCAGGACAGTCATAGTAGCAATTAAAATTCACTTGTCAAAATAGTGACATATACGCCCCAAAATGAGTAATCCCTTAAAGCATAAACAAACATTTAGAGATTCCCATGTCAGAAATGAAAAAAAAATCTAAACAGAAAATACAAATAAAGTTGTTTGTGGAAAAATTTGCAATTTAACAACAGAAACAGCTACAGCAGTGTTAAGAGTGAACAAATGCAATATTTTCCTGTTAAATTCCAAATAAATCCGATATACAACAGGCCTAGTGTTCAACTGGTTGTTGTTCTCCTTAAGGCTCTGCATCAAAAATCCTACACACTATTTCTCGAGCTTCCCCCACCGCTGCAGCTTCTTCCCTTTCCATTGCGAATTATAACCTTCTGATTGAATTAAGAACCTTAACTATGTAGCTCAGATATCCCTTCAAATCAGGCCATCCTAAACCAGCTTGTTTTACACGAAGGATCAACTTTATCCCACTTAACTCTCACCCTCTTCTCCTCTCAGATAAATTCCTACAATTCTTTATTATTGTCCACAACTTCTACTCTGGTTGATAAAAATATGCCTGACCTGTATTTAAAACAAAAGGGATTAAAAACACTGCCACTGCTTCTATCGTACTATCCATATCCATAAAAAGGAGCTTCTAGTTATAGGTTTGGTACTATACGAAAGTTATGTACTTACCATAACATTAGATTCACATCGTTTGATTTTCATCCCTTTCAAACACAAGGATTGTCAGATCAGACAGGATCAGACCTTGAGCTTATCGGCTCCACAGCTCAGAATTCCTCCCCCACCCATAATTCCCTAAGTGGCACTTCAGATACTCAGATTGATATTTGTATGTATATTTGCGATTTAACCCAGGGAAAGGAAAACCTTCTAAACTGTAACTGCTAGTAAAAGGTATCTCAGTCTAGTGAGACTGAGGCAACATTTACTTATGATACACGAAAAATATCCAAGAAAGCCATCTGGATAGGGTCACTTTAGAGACTGCCTTTCCTAATTTTGGCCTAGCAAAGGAAATGAATAATTGGTCATCCTTTCTGAAGTCCTTTGTCCTGTGAATACAGAATCTGAGTTATCTATGAACATCTAAGAAATGCAGGAGGTATTCTCCACTGTTAGATTATATTAAAAGGAATAGATTGATTTAAATTATTTATCAGATGCCACCTTAGGAATAAAGTATACATTAATTCTATCACACCTTATGAAAATCCCAGATATGGGTCGGGGCTTTGATGAGAGGGCTTGCAGTTCTGAGATATGTCTGGTTGATATTACTGCGACTAGGAAAAATAGTTTTCCGTGTAAGAAATGTCAAATATATTGTTTTAGTAAACTCAAACAGGTTTTGAGTCAGATCTTGTAACAGAATACATACATACAGAAATGCAAATACATCATCACACACAGGCATTAATGCCCTTCAAGCATGCCAATATACCAAAACAGTTGTTCCCATAACAAGTGTCCAGGCCGTTCTTAAAAATATCGAAATTAGTACTTGCTTTAATATAATATGAAGTCTGTTTCATGCATCAACTGCTCTCTCAGAAAACCAATAGTACACTTTTCCTTCCTACAGAATCTTCTACATAGGCTGCCTGATGATTCTCTACTACTTGTTGATAACCCCAAGCATTCTTAGAGGTAGCTGCCTCTAAATGCCCTGTATACCTGAATAAGATCTTCTCTTAAATATCCATATGAAAGACTGTACAAGTTCACATATTTTAGTCTTTCATAACTTAAATTTTCACATCCATGGATGCTCTTGGTATATTTCTGCTGTACACTTTCCAGTTTACTCATGCTTGTTTTCTTATAAAGTTTCCATATTGTTAATCCATACTCAAATTTGTGTCTAATGCAATTAATGACTTCATTTCTGATTTCCTAGACTTTATAAAACTTTTTATACAATCTCTAGCTCTGTAACTATCATTAACCAATTGACTGATATGATCACAAAAACTCAAAGCTGAATCTACCCATATATCCAGGTCCTTAAATTGATCTATACTTTCAATCACTGTGTGCTGCATTAAATATTCAAATTTCAATTTGTGTCTCCCAAATCTCATATGCTTAGTTTCTGATGCATTTATCAGCATATTATTCTCCTGTGCGCAACTGGTCAATTTACTCTAAGTTCTTTTGCCGACATGCCCTATCTTTAACACACACAATCAGTTTACCCAGTTTCAAGTTATTTGCATACAGAATGGTGATATGCCTTGAAGGTGCTGGGTCACTAATGGGAAGTCTCAACAGAGATGTACCTTTAAGAAAAGCTTTTGAGATCGCAGTTGAGGTATCGTTAACAACATGAAAACTGGAAATAGCTGCCAATTAAATCTTAATAGTTGCAAAACTGCAGCCTTTATCATAGATCAGACAGAAATTCAATTATGGAAGGAAATGTTGATAAGAAGGGGTCTAGACCCTTGAATATACGCCAATTGAAAATCTCTTCAATTTGTTGTGGTAAACTTTCCTGGTAGATGGTTTCTGTGAAGCAGAAAAAATATTAAGTGCTGCAGGAGGAAGCCTGGCATTTCTGGCTATGGTTAAAATTGGAAGAACCATGTGGTTAGCTTCATAGATTTCTGATCCGGAGGAGACAGCTCGGACGGGTGGTATAGTAGATCTGGATAAATCCAACATCCATGGAGGTTGTACTAAGAGGCCATAGGAAGGAGAACCATGTTTGTTGGGGCCAAAAGGAGGCAATTCTGGCCTTGCATTATTTTGTTTTCTGTATGCAACTGTTCATTAGGGGTAAAGGAAGAAAGGAGTACAGGAGACCTGGGGCCAACTTGGACCAGAGCATTTCTCGGTGATCCTCCCTGTGGGGAGATCAGGACAAAATAGTTGCTGCATATTGTTGGTTAGACAGGAGATAAATATGTCACAGCAAGGCTGGCCACAGTAGCTGAATATTGCTTGTGTCAGTCCAGGGTTGAGGGACCACTTGTGAGGCATTAGTAATGTCCTGCTCAATTTGTCCGCAAGTATACTGGAGGTCCCCGGGATGTGCATTGCTATTGGAAAGTATTGTGAAGACACTGACAGTTGCCAAACCCTCATGGCTTCCTCACAAAGAAGGTAAGAATAGGTTCCCCTTTGTTTGCTGATGTACCATACACCAGTCATGTTGTCTGTTTGAATGGATGTCACACCCTTGGGAAGCAGGTTCTAAAATGTCTATAATGCTAAGAGAACCACCCTTATCTCCAAGATGTTGATGTGAAGATTGACATCTGTTGTCAACTATGTACCTTGGACCATCTTCCCTTCTACATGCCCACCCCACAATAGAAGGGGTGGGTCCATGGTCACCATTGCTATTAGAGGATCCATGTGGAAACAACAGCCCTTGGTCACAGACGGGGAAGTTATCTATCAAGTGATGTGGTTTTTGGAGAATTATGTAATCAGAATTTTTTTTCATGTAGAGGGTGAGTGGATTATGACCATTGTACTGATGCAGTCCATTGCAGCTGTGATGATGTGACGTAGTTCCAGCTATACCAGGAGAAATAGGGCAGTGGATGTGTAACATATGCCAGCAAAGCTAGCTGGAGTATTGTAAATAAATATATATCATTTGTATAACAAACTGATTTGTAAAGGTGCTTGTGCTGAAAATGTATTTGTAAAGCTTCTTGTGTTAAAAATGTATAAACAGTGGGTCCTGGTGGATAGAAATGAAATACACCTGTATGTCAGACTGTATTGTAACTGTTGAAATATACTGTAACAGAGGATACTGGAACAGAAGAGGTTAATCTTAGTCCAGCTAACTTTGAAAAATAGTCTGAAAATTAAATCACCTGTTTTAGGACATAACGATTGTATCTTACAGTTCTAATTGCAGCCAGAGACAAAATGCCTGAAATCTATGACTAGAAATCGTACTGTACTGTTCTTTGGGGTGACCTAATTGGTACAGAGGAAGGGTGGAAGTTTTTGAATTGGTTTTATAGCTTCCAGATGCTATAACACATCTTAGCAAAGATCGGTGTGTGTGTATTATGACGCACAAGTGCTAGACTTTGACTCAGTTTCTAGTAAAGGGGGTAGAGTGGAAACCAGAATCAGATGACCAGATGTATGCAATGTCATTCTGTAATCCAGCACTGAAATGACGTTTTAATACAAGATGAGACAGAAGTCTCAGAGCAGTCTGTTTTTGAAACCTGACAAAGAAGGACCACTCACCCCCGTCATCTTGCTTTGCTATAGTAAGTGAACTATGGTACAGTAATTCTTTAGTCAGTCAGGGAAATATAGTGATTAGTTTACCGTTTCTCTGTATCTGTGTGAACATTTTCATCTGTGTTATTTTTAATATTCCCTGTGATTGAAACTCTGGTGTTTATTGTAAATAAATAATAAAAGAACATGAACATACTAAATATCTATTAAATATATTTAAACTTTTCACTATGGCTGGTCTTTTAGAGAATATTTTAATCTTTGAAAGTACTTATATTTATTTGGTGACACTGTGGCTGCTCCTGAATGCCTTGCTACATTGGTCAAACAGTACCATCTGTATTAATTTTTCTTAGTGTGTGTGTATATTTATCTTTGTTCCAAGTGAGCATCCCTCACCGGTGGGAACTGAGACACTATGATCACTGTCCCAGGGCAGAGACGTCACATACTGGTGGCAGTAGTGCGATGTTAACTGAACTTCTACAGCCTGTAGGCAGTCGTCATTGAAGGTGTGTATACTCTAAGCAGCCACAAAGCAAACATATAGAGTTTCATTTTCACAACAGTTTTATTTACTTTTTGTTAGTTTAGTTTAGTCAAGGAAAGCAGGCAAAGAAGTCAGCAGAGGATTATGGCAAGCTGACAAAGTACCAGCTGGCCAGGGTGTGCAAATCCAAAGGACTGGTGCATGCCAAATTGACTAAAGAGGGAATTATTTCAGCCTTAATTGCAGCTGCCTCATAAACCAGCAACCAGGAAAAAAAAACAGTCTGGTGATGGGGATTTACAGCCCTCAGAAAAAGGACAGCTCACTTTTTCCTCAGAGGACTTAAACACCCATCTGGAGTTAGAGAGACTTGAACTGGAGGCCAAATGTTTGGAATTAGAATCAGCAGAGAGAGACTGGGCATATGGAGGCAGAAGAAAATGAGAAACCACAACAGCTTACAGGAAAAAAGTTTTGTGAGCTTTTGTGAGCACAGATGCAAGGCAGATGAAAGTGTATGTGATTATATTGCTGAGTTAAGCAATTATTTTCACAGATGGGTGACTGAGTGTCAGGTCACCACTTCTGAAAGGCAAGCAGACATTTTGGTGAGGGAACAAACCCTTAGCACTCTGCCTAAGGACATGAGAATCTGGTTGGTAGACCGGGAAATGTAACTCTGCAGATGAGCTGGGGAAAAAAGGGGATCTCTACTTAGTAAGCAGGACATCACTGCGCAAAAATGGGAAACCCAGTGTTGCACATGGATATAAGGGAACCCGTGGTGGGCAGCCTAAACCACCCAGAATTCACCAGTAATAGGGGAAGCCACTAATTCAGGTACATAGCCAGGATCAAGTTTTAGATGTTTTAAATGTAAGCAGTGGGGCCATGTAGCACACAGATGTCCATGAAAGTGGTGGGGGGAGGGGAACAGGACAAAAAGTGGGTGAGCCAGCAAGTGGGACTAACAGCATACCAGTGGTAAGTTGTCTAGAGACAACAGGGGTACCAGACTATCACTGGAGTTTATATCCTATCTTAGTGGATGGAAAACAGGCCACTGCTAAGAGACAGAGAGCCTCTTACATACCCACTGTGAAGCCTGCAATGGTTAAACAGGAGCAGTACTTGCTTAGGCAGTCCACTTCAGCCACAGGTTTAGGAGGGACCCCATTCCAAATGCCTCTGACCAAGGTTCACCTTGACTGGGAGGGTGGAAAAGGAAGTAGATGTGTTTGAGGACATTCCTGCAGATGTCTTGATAGGGAATGATTTTGATAATGCAGTAACTTGTGTGCATGCAGTTAGGCTTGGGGACAGGCATGTGCATCTGGTAGCCTGGGGGTGAACCAGGCAGACCCCACACCTGAAGCCAGGAATGGTGATATGTCTATTTCAGGGAGGGAGCTACCCTGTGGCAGTGAACCTGAAGGTGAGCCACAGCTGCTGGTAGGTACTGATGTTCCCTTGGACAGGTGACTGCAAGGGCAGAGGTGAGTGGTAGTACCCAGGCTGACAGTGAGGCACCACTGTCAGAGGATACCAGACTTCCTGTAGAAGTGCAGCTGGGAAGGGTCACAAAGGCCGAGTTGAGACTGGCTCAGCTCTCAGACCCTACATTACGAAGCTTGAAAGAGGTAGCTAGGGAGGCACCTGATCCTCAAGGAAAAGGGGAGTTGGTATACTGGAATAAAAGGTTACTGTATAGAGAGTGGACCATACCTCTCAACTGTACAGGTTTTTTGCAGAATGTCCAGATTTTTGCCTCATATTTTTGGTCTGTTTTTCATAAAATTGTGGTTTTCTGGCAAATTAGTGGCAAATCATTAAAGACTGAAGTTAGAAAATGACACATTTGAGTTTCAGACTTCATACCCTTCAGAAAATTTATGCTAATGCAAAACCTGTTGTTCTATCAATGTTTTATGCTTGTAAGAGCAATATTTAAAAACTCCCCCTATTTTTGGACTTTTGCCCTCTTTTATTGCGGTTTTGTCCAGATTTCTTTCTCTGAGAGGTTGAGAGGTATGGAGTGGACCCCTGAGGGAGGGCAAGAGGGTGAGGTAATACAGCAGATGGTAGTGCCCAGAGTCTACCATCTGGCATTTCTAGTCTTAGCCCATGACATTTTTTTTGCAGGTTATGCGAGCATAAAGTGTACCAAGAGACGTATTATGCACAACTTGTATTGGCCTAGGATTGCAAGGGATGTAACAGGATACTGCAGGACATGTGAGCAGTGCAAAAAAGTAGGCAAGGCAGGGGATAAGGTCAAAGCTCCTTTGATGCTTCTGCCTGTGACTGAGGACCCATTTCAGGGGGTAGCTATGGATATTGTGGGGCCTCTGAGTACCCCAAGTTCTACGGGAAGTATATCCTGGTGGTAGTAGATTATGCTACTAGATACCCTGAGGCAGTGGCTCTATCCTCCACTGAGGCAGAGGAGGTGGCAATTGCTTTGTTAGAAATTTTCAGCAGGGTAGGATTCCCCAGAGAAATACTGACAGAGATGCAAATTTCATGTCAGACCTGCTGGCTTGTCTGTGAGAGTGCTGTGATGTGAAGCACCTAAAGACCACTCCCACACTAATGGTCTCATGGAGAGGTTAAACTCTACACTAACGACCACGCTATGGGCATTTGCAGATCAGTTTAAGAGAGAGTGGGACAAATATTTGACCCATCTGCTGTTTGCATGCAGAGAGGTACCCCAGGAATCCACAGATGTTTCACCCTTTGAGTTGTTGTATGGGAATAGGGTGAGGGGACCTTTAGATTTAATTTGCAATGTGTGAGGGGGTGACTGTGAATCCCACTAGGAGTCTGTTGTGGCATATGTTTTAAACCTCAGGACAAGGTTTAGGGAGCTCATGGGCCTGGCCCAAGATAAACTGGCAGGAGCTCAACAGCAGAAATAGGTCTGGTATGACAGGGATGCTTGAGCCTGAAAATATGCTGTGGGATAGCAGGTTATGGTGCTCATTCTTGTCAGGCACAATAAGCTGCAGACACCTTGGGATGGACCCTTCGAAGTGGTAAGGAAGGTCAGTGATGTTAACTATATGGAAAACCTGCTAGGCAGGATGCAGGGCAGAAATTGTACTATGTTAACATGATGACTCCTTACCATGACAGGGAGGCCTTGGGTAAGGAGTATCTGCAGTGGGTGGCAGGAGGAGTCTAAGGGGGATCTGTGGTTACATCGAGCCAGCTAGCAAAATGCCGAGTTATTAAGGTGAATCCTAGGGTTGCAGGCATATGACATGACAATGGAGCACTGTAGTGGGGTCAGCAATGCCAATGCAGATAGGTTGACAAGACAGGATACGAGTTAACGTGTTCCCAGATGGGTGCAGGTCTCTCAAGCCACGTTTCTCAAGGGTCACCTGAAAAACTAGTTTGAGTCTTCAAAGGGGGGAGAGATGTGATAATGTGCAGTAGTGCTGACTATGCCAGGAGAAGTAGGAAAGTGGATGTGTAGCATATGCCATCATAGCTAGCTGGAGTTTTGTAAAGAATTTTATGTCATTTGTATATCAAACCGATTTGTAAAGCTGTTTGTGTTACAAATGTACCAATGGTGGGTCCTGCTGGACAGAAAAGAAATACACCTGTATGTCAGACTGTATTGTAACTGCTGAAATGACTGTATTGTAACAAAGGATACTGGAAGAGAAGAGGTTAATCTCAGTCCAGCTAACTGAAGAATAGTCTGAAATTAAGTTACCTGGTTTGGCCATAAAGATGGTATCTTATAGTTCTGATTGCAGCCAGAGACAAAATGTCTGAAAACCAGGACTAGGAATCTTAATGTATTGTCTTTAGGGGTGAACTAATTGCTACCCTGGAAGGGAAGAAGTTTTTGAAATGGTTTTATAGCTTCCAGATGCTATAACACATCTTAGCAAAGCTCTATGACTGTGTGTGTGTATTATGACACACAGGTGCTAGATTCTGGGTCAGTTTCTAGTAAAAGGGGTAGTGTGGGAACCAGATTCAGATGACCATATGTAGATGATGTTATTCTGTAATCCAGCACTGAAATGATGTTTGAATACTAGATGAAACAGAAGTCTCAAGGCAGTCTGTTTTTTGAAACCTGGCAAAGAAGGACCACTCACCACCGTCATTTTGCCTTGCTCTAGTAAGTGAACTAGGGTACAGCAATTCTTTAGTCAGTTAACAAAATACAGTGAGATGAGTTGTTTTTCTGTATCTGTGTAAACCTTTCCATCAGTGTTATTTTTAATATTCCCTGTGACTGAAACGGTGCTTATTGTAAATAGATATTTAGTATTTTCGTGTTGTTTTATTTTTATTAAATATATTTAAACTTTTCATTGTGGCTGGTCTTTTAGAGAACATATTAACCTTTGAGAGTACTTATTTATTTGGTGACACTGTGGCTGCTCCTGAAAGCCTTGTTGCACTGGTCACACACTACCATTTGAATTAGTATTAATTTTACTGAGTGTAATTGGGTACCCTGGTAAGAGCCTTAGAGTAGCTTCCTTTGGAGTGTTCTTTTGGCAGAATCTACCTTACAGTCTGGGCAGGGGGGCATAGCTGGCAAAGCTGTGCCAGACTTTCCCAGGTGTGTGTGTGTGTGTGTGTGTGTGTGTGTGTGTGTGTGTGTGTGTGTGTGTGTGTGTGTGTGTGTAAATCAAATCTCAAGCACTGTGTCTGTCAGCTACTTGGAGCAGGGACACAGAGCACTGGTTTCACAGAGAGGGTGGTGGAGGACTTGGATTGGAATACTCGGCTGAGGACTCGACTCTACAGCTGTGGTCAAAGTGTGGAGCCTTACTTGGGGCCTGGTGAGAGAGAGAGAAGAAACCCAGCCCCAGGATGGGAGTGTGCTCCCTGTGTGCTCTTAAGGGAAATTGTGCTTGGTGCATTTTGGTGGGTTTACTGAAATTCTTAAGTTCAGAAGCAACTGGAGTACACTGTTTGGGTGTTTGAGCAGGAGACACTCAGTGGGAGAAGTGAGAAGCCACCAATCCTCTAGATATGGGAAGACCTAGATCTCCTGCAGGCACCGGTGTACCGCTACTACTGCTGTGACATTGGTAAGCACCCTGGGGGCTGTGGTGAGAAAGAACAGCAGAGCTTTGAATTGGATAAAATTGGCTTCCAGCCAAAAGTAGAGGAATCTCCTTAAATGCTTTGCTATTTTGATGTGATAGTATGCATCCTGGAGCTCTGTATAGCACATCCAATCATCCTACCTAAGCAGGGATAAAATGGATAAAACTGTGACCATCCGAAATTTTGTTTTGTGAATTAGTTTATGTGACTTCAATTCAAAATGGTTCTGAGGTCCCGTCCCAATGATTGGGTGGAACGTACGAGAGTACTTCTGGTGTTGGAAGAAAAAGGGAATGGAATAGTTTCTGGATGCTACCCTTAGCATCCATGAATCTATTGTTATGTTTTACCAGGTTTGAGGGTGTAAGGAAAGACGCACAAAGACTGCCTCCACAGCACAACACTCAGGCAACCATTTAGAGGCAATGAAAGCTTTTCTCAGAATAGGGACCTCAAAAGGTCCAATTTTGCAGTCTGCCTCTGCCTGTTAAGCATTGTCCATTAAAATTACATCTCCCTCTGCCACATGGAACACTGTTACCTTGGGAGTCATGGAAAGAACTCTCACTTGTGGAACCCCATCTTCTTCCCCGTGAAGTCTGGTTCCTACAGAATGTTCTTTGAGGAGTGGAGAAGTGAATTCCTACTGCAGAGAAAGTCTTGCCATTCTGTTGAACCCTGGTAAATGTTTCCGTGACTTCAGGTCCAAACAAGGTGGAACTGTCGTAGGGGCATTAATGAAGGATGATGTGGACTTCCGTGAAGTCACACAGTCGCATCCAGGTAGTTTGGTGCATAGTAATACTGGTGCCTGTTGCTCTGCTGTGCTGTCAGCTGTGTTCAGTAGCAAGACATATGGCCACATTAGAACTTTGAAAACTCCTTTGTTAAGTGTCTCTGGAATATTGTTAGGTGAGCAAGACAGTTTGTGATGTAAGGGCGAAAGTTGGCGATTCATGGGTCTGCTTTCTCTATCTGTCCATCCCCCAAGACTCTCAACTGGGAGGATGAGTAGATGAGCTTTCTTCTGATGGTTCTTTTTTGTGGTTGCTGCCATCACCATAGCATCTACAGGTGGAAACTTACTCCAGTGCTTCCTGCAGCTCAGGGCAAATAATATGTAATCAGCTTTCTTTGGTAGGGGCTCCACCACATCAGGGTCCTTCCATACCAGTTGAGCCATGAAAACAATAAGAGGTTCAACGATGATACCACCCAGGACGAAGTTAGTCCAGAACCAAATGCTTCCAAAAATACAGACTCATCCGGAGAAGGGGGGGGTCTTGGGATGTCCATGCGCCTGTTGCATTAATTCTAGAATGCCCCCAAAGGAGACATCTTCAAAGAGGGAATGAGGGGAACCCTCTCCTTCCTCTAACTTGGTATCTTCCATGATAGATTCTGGTGAGGAGTCTAAATGCTTCTGCCTTGATATCCATTTTCTGGGAACACCTTCTGAAGGTTCAGTAGAAGGGTCAGAATCAGACAGAGAACTGACTAAGCAGACTTATTCAGAAACCCTTGGTGCCATTTGTCCCTGTATGACCAGAAGAAGAGATGAAGCAGCAGAACGCAGTTCTGGTTTGGATTGACACAAACTAGTTGAAACTGCTTTGCTTTTGGAAGTTGCTAAAACCCTTTCAATGGCTTCAAAAGCCAAAGCTGCTATTGGGGCATATGATTCCATCCTGTCTGACTAGGAAACAAAAACCTCAGTGACAACAAGCCCCAGCTGCAAATTACATCCTGGATCTGAGCTATCTAGTGCCAAGGCCCTGAGGGGAAGCAACTGCTCTAAGAATCTCAGCGTTGACTCACTCTCCCCGGAGATTGGCTCAGAAGCTTTAACTCAGAGTCTCATCCAAATTGAATGGAACTGGAGTCAAACAGAGATCGGGATATAGTCAGTGAACATGCAAGAAGTTCCGGTGTTGACAAAGGAACTACGGTTGCAATAAACTCAAAGCCAAAGGTTAGATTTGTGTGGAATCTTGAATGAGGGGAGGGAGATGGCCAACACTCTCTAACCTTCCAGGTGATGGTACTGGGATAACCCCAAGCTGTATCTGTGTCCTTAGAAATTTCATCACCCTGTCAACATCAAACTCTGTAAGGCTTGTAGATGATCGAGAGGGTGATGCTACCGCCTGAGGTGGTAAATACTACTACTTCTGGGGGATGGGCGATTGAAGCCCGGAACTCACAGGTCACAGTAAATAGCTGGTTCTAGGAGATGGAGATAGTACAGTTTTGTACCTACCATAAATGTAGATGTTCGAGTGCTAATACAGCTGCAGTAATCACAGATGGCTTTTCTGCCGTCAGGCGGTCCCTCGGTGGGCCAAATTCCAAAGTCTTGGTCCGGCGTCGGTTGTCGTCGCTTACTCTTCTGACGTCAGTGAGGCCAGAGTATATAAGACACAGCCGACGCCATGTTCTTCAGTCTTTCTTGCCCCAGATGTCAGGTGCCCCCAGAAGGAAGGCAATAGATAAATAATGCTTACATACATATACAAACAATGCAATATAATCTAAAATCAGTGGATGCAAGCAAATAAAACATAGCAGGATAATCCAGTCAGGTAGTATGAAGAGGTTGTTAGGCCCCATGCCTTTACCAAGTGGGGAAGGAGGGAGGGAAACCTGTACTGCAGCTGCATTAGCACTCGAACATCTACATTTATGGTAGGTACAAAACTGTACTATGTTCATCGTGCATACAGCTGCAGTAATCACAGATGGGTAGAATCCCAAAGCTATGCATAGGGTGGTAGGTACTAGGAGGAACTGGGTTGAGCCAGAATGCCCTGCAAAACAGCAGTGGCAAAGCCTGCTCTTGTTCTGGAATATAAAGGCAGGTGGTAGTGTTTTGTGAAGGTATGTACAGAACTCCAAGTGGCTGCCTCCAAAATATCTTTGGTAGGAACTCCTCTGAGGAAGGCTGTAGAGGTAGCTGTGGCCCTGGTGGAGTGAGATCTGATACCTGTAGGAACAGATTTCCCATGATAGGAATAACAAAACCGTATGCAGTGGCCAATCCACTTGGAAATAGTTTGTTTTGAAACTGGTTTCCCTTGAGCCCCTACAGCATAGGACACAAAAAGTTGTTCTGATTTCCTGAAAGACTTTGTTCTGTCCAAATAATAACGTAGCTGCCTATGAATGTCTAAAGAGTGTAGCAGCCTTTCCCCTTTGTTTTGAGGATTGGGATAAAATGTAGGTAAATGTATGGCTTGATTTAAGGCTACCCTGGATACCACTTTTTGGCATAAATGATGGGTTGGTACGAAGGGAAACCCTGTCCTGATGGAAAATGAGGAAGGGCTGCACCGCCATGAGGGCCTGTAGTTCAGAAACCCTACGAGCTGAAGTGATGGCCAGAAGGAAGGCTGTTTTCCAGGACAAATATTGCAAATCTGTTGAGGCAGCTGGTTCAAAAGGAGGCAATGTTAATTTTTCTAGTATGAAATTAAGATCCCAGGCTGGAATTGGTTGCTTCCTTGGAGGTCTTATATTCTTAGCCCCTCTGAGGAACTGTCGTAAGAGTGGGTGAGAAAATAAAGGAGGATCCGTGTTGAACTCTGCAGAAATGGCTGAGGCATGGATTTTTATGGAGGAAAATGAAAGTCCACTGTTCAGCAGCTCAGCTAGATACTGTAATACCTGAGGCAAGTTCAGTTTTCTAGGGTCCTGGCCTCTTTTCTCATTCCAAGAGCAAAACCGCTTCCATTTTGCGGAGTAAGCTTTTCTAGTAGATGGCCTTCTGGCTTCCAAAATGACATCCTGCACCTCCTTGGAGAGTAGGGTCTGTTGGGGTGTTAAGGAATTTTCCATGCGGCGAGATTGAGTGTTTTCAGCTGACTGTGAAGAGTTTTGTAGCTGTGCTGGGTCAGCAGAAGAGGCATTAGAGGCAGGGACCAGGGAGGAGTATGTGTTAGGCTCCTCAGGAGTGGGTACCAGTGTTGCCTTGGCCAATCTGGAGCAATCAGTATCATCTTCGGTTTGTCTGTTCTTGCTTTCAAAAGCACCTTGGGCGGAAGAGGCAGAGGTGGGAATGAGTAAACTGTCCATGCTGTCCAACTGAATGAGAGGGCGTCCACTCTCCAGGCCTTTGGATGAAAGGTTCTTGAACAAAACTTTTCCAATTGATTCCTGTGGGAGGCAAAAAGATCTATGTCTGGCCTCCCCCACGCTTGGATTATTTCTGTAAACACCTGAGGATGCAACTTCCACTCGTGTGGATCTGTCATATTTCTGCTTAGATTGTCTGCCAGTGTGTTTTCCAATCCTGGCAAGTACTGTGCTTGAAGTTCGATTTGTCTTTCCAGAGCCAAGTTCCAAAGAGTCATGGCTAGTCTGCACAAGGGGTATGAATGTGTTCCTGTTTGTTTATGTACCACATTACTGTGGTGTTGTCTGTTCTTATCAGTAATTGTCCTGGATGCAGGAAGTCCTTGAAAGCTGTAATTGCATTTATTACTTCTAGCATTTCTTTTTGATTGATGTGAAGGTGCTTTTCCTTTTGGGACCATTTGCCCTGAATGCACCTGTCTGTCATGTGTGCCCCCCAGGCGTAATCTGAGGCGTCTGTTGTGATGACTTGATTTGCTTGAGGCTTGCAGAATGGGAGACCTGTGTTTGCTTGACATGCTTGGGCCCACCATAGAAATTCCTTTTGCAAACATGGAATTATTGGTATTATTGTTTCCAAACTGTGACTGTGTTGAGACCATAGATTTTTTAGGTACCATTGAAGTTTCCTCATATGCAGCTTTGCACATGGGATTAGAAGAATGCAAGATGCCATGAATCCCAGAGCCTGCAGGATTTTCCTTGCAGTAAGCCTGGTAGTTTTTGCTAGTATTTTGAAGTACTGAGATAGTTGCCCCTGTTTTTCTGGCGTAAGATAGGCCATCTGGGTGTTTGTGTCCAAGTTGGCACCCAGGAAGGTTATTTTCTGAGATGGTGTTAGCCTTGATTTCTCTTTGTTGATTGTATATCCCAGAGAAAGCAGTAACTGTGTCACATATGCCAGATGTTCCAGAAGTATGTGCTTACTGTCCGCTTGGATCAGGCAGTCGTCCAGATAAGGGTAAATTTGTATCCCTTGAAGTCTGCAGTAGGCAATCACTGATGCCAGGCACTTTGTGAATACTCTGGGCGCAGTAGATAAGCCAAAGGGCAATGCAGAGAATTGATAGTGGACTGAACCTGCAAGAAATCTGAGGTATCTTCTGCAGCTTTGTCTGATTGGGACATGCAGGTATGCCTCCTTGAGGTCCAATGTTACCAGCCAAAACTCCTGGCCCAGCATGGGAAGAAGCTGCTGTAATGTGAGCATCTTGAATTTTGGTGCAGTAGAAATGTGTTTAGGATGGATAAGTCCAAAATGGGTCTCCAGTCGGTTCCTTTCCTTGGTACCAGAAAAAGTCTTGAATAAAAACCTTGACCTTGTTGGTGCGTAGGTACCTCTTGAATAGCTCTCATGCTTATGAGCTTTGAAATTTGCAGTTGTGCCTCTGCCCTTTGATTTTGTGGCAGGTTTGGCATGCCTCTCATTTTTGGAAGAGTGTGAAATTGAAATTTGTAGCCTCTGTTTATAATGTCCAGTATCCATTTGTCTGTTGTGACAATATGCCAATTGCTTGCAAATAATGCTAGTTTCCCTCCCAAAGGTGCTGCCAGCTGAGACATGCTTGGCATGGGAATGAGGGAGTCATTGGGTTTGCTTTCTGTATTGTTGTGCACTGTCTTCGCCACCTCTTGGTGCTGGAGTTTGCCATTGTCTGCCTCTATATGATCCTTGTGATTGCCCTCTGCCCCTTGTGCGTCTGTATCTACCTCTTTGGGGCTTGTCAGTGACTGGAAAGGACCATTTTTTTTGAAGGCCAATTTCTGCTAAAACGTGGTGGTTGGACCTGTAAGAAAGCTTTGACAGTTTGCATAGATTTGGCTTTTTCTTCCATTTTCCGTAGTATCTCCTCAGCATTAGTACCAAATAGTAAATCCTTTTGTAAAGGAGCATCTAGAAGTTTAGCTTTCACATGATCAGGCAAGTTTTGTTCCCTAAGCCAGGCATGTCTGCGAATGACTGATCCTGTAGCCGCCGCTCTACTTGAGGCCTCTAGGGCATCATAACCACATTGTAAGGTGTGTTTACCCACTTGCTCTGCACTATGCATCATATCCTGTAACTCCTTTAAATCTGGTTGCTCAGGTTGAGACATTTTGTTCCTTAATTGTGATAACAGGAACTGTTGATATTTAATCATATGAAACTGACAGTTTAAGGCCCTCATGGCTAGGGTGGCCGAGGTATATACCTTTTTTCCCCACCTTTCTAAAGATCTGGATTCCCTTTCTGCAGGAAGTGGATTCTTGGCAGTGGAGGCCTTTAATCCCTTGGGGCCTTGTGAAATGGTTTCAGGGTCAGCATTATGGCCTTTGAAGAGAAATTGGTGAGAGCTGGGTACTCTGTAATACCTATCAGGTTTTACTGGTGCAGGAGGCAGAGAGAATCAGGGTTAAGACAAGCCTCCGAATAGACATCATCCAGTATGTCCAAAACAGGGGGTATAGCCAGAGGTCTGTGTTGAGGTAACCAAAGAAATTCCCTAAGTCTTTTCTTGGAATCTGAAAAGTCTTGGCCTTCCCAATGGAAGTGTTCCCTCAAGGTGTGCAAGGTTTCCCCAAAAGAAAAATCCTCAGGAGGGGATACAGAAGGAATGGACTGTTCTGCATCCGAATCCTCAAAAGGGGAGTAAGAGTGTTCCTCTGCATCAGAATGTTCTGATAAAATGGATCCCTGATCAGAAGAGGGAGATTCTTCCTCCACTCTGGGTCTCTTGTCAAGAGGGGGCTGAGAACCTCTGATAAGAGTAATTAAATCCTCAGCCATTTTAAGCATCTGTTTTTTAGGCATGGGTCCTAGAGATGGACCCTGTGCAACAGGCCTCGTGGGATGCCTGGCTGCTTTGGATTTAGTAAAGGCCTTAATTGAAAATGAAGATGAGGGCCTAAATACACCATGGGTGGAGGTGGACCTGTCCACATTAGTAGGCTCGACATTAGCAGGGGCTTCGGTAGTAGTCTGGGAAAGGGCCGAGGACCCAGCGGTCTCGGGTACAGAGGACACCGCCAAAGGAGTGTCGTCGGTAGTCAGGGACTGCAAAGGCGTCTCGCTGAGAACCGGACCACGTGTAGCCTGTTTTGGCGTGGTGTCGGCGGGGACCGCGGGCCTCGCGTGTCGGTCCTTTTCCTTGTGTTTTTTGGACAAAACGGTAGTCGGAGTGTCCGACGACATTTTATAGTCAAAAGCTTTACCAAAGTAGTGTTGGGCGAACTCCACCGACGCTTGATAGTGCGTTTATTGAAGGTAGCGCAAAAGCGACAGCCCGAGACGTCGTGGTCTGGGCCCAAACAAGGTATGCAGAGGGAATGGAAATCCTTATGCGGTATTTGCTTCCCACAAGAAATACAATTATTAACTTTTTCTGACATCGGTCTGAGGCAAGAAAAGTTTCCCCAACGGGGTACTTAGCTTTAATGAAGACTTCGGTTTCCAATTTTTTCGTAATTCAGGAGCTGGCCGACCGGCACTTGCGAACTGCTTCTGCTTCGGGCACCGTGCGGCAAAAAAGACTGAAGAACATGGCGTCGGCTGTGTCTTATATACTCTGGCCTCACTGACGTCAGAAGAGTAAGCAACGACAACCGACGCCGGACCAAGACTTTGGAATTCGGCCGACCGAGGGACCGCCTGACGGCAGAAAACCCATCTGTGATTACTGCAGCTGTATGCACGATGAACATCAGGGCAAAATAGTAGATGGTTATGATCTTCTGCAAATCTTCGGGTCAGGACTGACCAATGTTGATGATTCTAGAGATATCTTTTTGGTACATTTTGAAGGAGACTTGCTCTTTTCCTTTTCTTTCCTCACTTTCTCTTGAGCTTTAGATTTAGACTTCTCTTTTATAGGAGATGATGATGAAGTGGTAACCCCTGTCTGTGTGGGAGGGAGCCCCTTTACTACTAATTTGTCCCTGCGAGTCTGGAGGGCTGCACAAGACTGAAATTCCATATCTGAACGGGTGGCAATGAAGCAGTAGATACATTCTGAGTGCAGGTCCTGTGTTGGTAACTTGTGCCCACACTACAAACATTTCTTAAAACCTGATGTCTCTGACATTAGCAAGAAAAAAGAAAGTACAGTTGTGCACACTTACCATAAATGTAGATGTTTGAGTGTATTCACTGTTGCAGTCCTTACAAAATAGGTTATCCATCTCCCGGTAGCCCACAGCTGGCCAGAATACCAAAGTCCTTGATATAGGACGTCGGGCTTCCTTCAGTTTAGGCCTGACGTCAGGTACAAAAAAAGGCAGCAAACACCATTTCCTCAGTTTTTCTTGCCTTAACTGTCAGGAGCCCCCCAGAAAAGGTTAGACCAGGAAAAGAAAATCCAGTCTGAGGCCTAGGAAAAAAGGGGGATGGATGGGGGGTACTAGGACTACAACAGTGAATACACTCGAACATCTACATTTATGGTAAGTGTACACAACTGTACTATGTTCATCGTGTTTCTGTTGCAGTCCTTACAAAATGGGTTGATTCCCAAAGCCCAAGAAAAAAACAAAAGGGAAGATGAACACCCACTGTTAAAGGGTTGGTAAGGATGCCCTGCAACACTGCAGTGGCAAAACCAGTGCTGGACTTAGAAAATAAGGGTAAATTGTAATATTTAGTGAAAGTGTGGACACAAGTCCATGTAGCTGCTTCCAGTATGTCCCTAGCAGGTACACCTCTTAAGAAAGCTGGTGAGGTAGAGGCTGCCCTAGTAGAATGGGTCCTAATACTCTAAGGAGGAACCTTACCATGTTGTAAGTAACAAAAGTGAATACAATGAGCAATCCACTTAGAAATGGTCTGTTTAGAAATAGCTTTGCCCTGAGCTTCAAGAGCAAAACAGACCAAGAACTGATCCGACTTTCGAAAATATTTAGTCCTGTCCAGGTAAAATCTAAAGCTATGCACATCCAGGGAATGCAGTAACCTTTCCCCTTTATTCTGAGGATTAGGAAAGAAGGTAGGCAGGTGGATAGACTGGTTAAGAGTTAGGCTAGAAACCACCTTAGGCATAAAGGAGGGATTAGTTCAAAGAGAAACCGGATCCACATGGAAGATGATAAGAGGCTCTACACTGCCATTAAGGCCTGCAGCTCAGAAACTCTTCTAGCAGAAGTAATAGCCAAAAGAAAGGCAGTTTTCCAGGATAGAAACTTCAGGTCTGCTGAGGCAGCTGGTTCAAAAGGAGGCAGAGTACGTTTCTCAAGTACAAAATTGAGATCACAAGCAGGAGTAGGTGCCCTTCTGGGAGTCTTTAAATTGCTAGCTCCCCTGAGGAACTGTTTCATCAAGGGATGAGAGAAAATGGGATGCTGAAAGGAACAATAAGCTGAAATAGCTGAAGCATGGATTTTAATAGAACAAAAGGGAAGTCCACCATTAAGCAAGCCTGCCAGATAGTCAAGAATGAGAGAAGAGAAGATTGAGAAGGGTTTTCCCCTCTAGTCTGCATCCAAATGGTGAATCTTTTCCACTTATCTGTGCAAGATTTCCTAGTGCTAGGCCTCCTGGCCTCACGAAGAACCTCAATCACTTGTTAGGAAAGGTTTAAATTATGAGCCAAGCTGCCAAATTCAGAGTCTGAAGATGAGGATGTAGAATCCCCCCCCCCCTCCTGAACCATATTGGGGAAGATGCCAAGGCTGAGACTGCGAAGTAGTGGATACCAATTTTGTCTGGGCCAGTCTGGAGCTATGATGATGGCCCTTGGTTTTTCATCCCTTATCTTTAACAGCACTCTCGGAAGAAGAGGCAGAGGAGGGAATGCATAAATCGAGAGCTGTATCCAGGGGAAGGACAGAGCATCCACTTTCCAAGCTTTGTTGTGATGATCCCTGGTGCAAAAGACTGGAAGAAGGTGGTTGATTGGAGATGAGAAGAGATCCACCTGGGGAGTGCCCCAACGCTGAATGATGTGATAGAAGATGGTCTTGTTAAGTTGCCACTCGTAAGGATCCAGGACCTGCCTGCTCAACCGTCTGCCAAGGCATTGAGCCTTCCTGGAAGAAACTGAGCTATCAGATGAATGCCCATGGAAGCTGCTATGGACCATAGTACCATGATTTGTCTGCACAGGGGGTAAGAGTGCGTCCCTCCCTGCTTGTTGATGTACCACATCATTGTGGTGTTGTCTGTCCTGACCAAAACAGTACCAGGAGAGAGATGATGTTTGAAAGCCATTAAGGCCTGCTGGACTGCCATCAATTCCTTCATATGTGCAAATGAACCTGTTGAGAGTTCCAAGTCCTCTGAATGCATCTGCCCTCTATATGTGCTCCCCAAGCGTAGTCCGAGGCATCTGCAGTGAGAGTCTGGCTGGCAGGAGGTGGACAGAAAGGCAGGCCTTTGTTCTGTGTACAGGCCGTCGCCCACTAAAGGAACTCCGTCCGCAGGCAGGGAATCAGAGGAAGTATCAAGTGTAAATCCTGAGAGTGTTGACACCAAAGGCTTTTGAGGTACCATTATATTTTGCTCATATGCAGTCTGGCATATGGAATCATCAGAATACATGAAGCCACGAACCCCAGGGCTTGCAGGAATTGCCTTGCAGAGAGCTGGGTCATGCTTGCCAAATTTTTGAATAATTCGAAAGATCCATTTGTTTCTCTTGAGGGAGGAATACCATCTGGGCAGCTGTGTTCAGGCTCACTCCCAGGAATACAATCTCCCTGGTGGGTACCAATTTTGACTTCTTTTCATTGATGGTGTAAGCCCACAGAGGTGAGAAGGTTCTTTACAAAGTCTAAATCCTTTAGAAGTTGCTCTGGAGAGTTTGCCTGAATAAGACAATCATCCGATTAAGAGTAAATCTGAATGTTTCTTTGCCTGCAAAAAGCAATGACTGGAGCCAGGCATTTGGTAAAAACTCTGGGAGCAGTAGATACGCCAAAGGGCAGTGCAGGTAATTGGAAGTGCCTGTTCCCCACCCTGAAGTGAAGGAACTGCCTGCAGCTTTCCCTTATTGGGATGTGCAGAAAAGCTTCTTTGAGATCCAAAGTCACCAGCCAGGAATCCTTGGCCAGCATTGGCAGCAACTGCTGAAGACTGAGCATTTTGAATTTGGGAAGTAGCAGAAATGTGTTAAGAATGGACAAATCCAGAATAGGGCGCCAGGTGCCCCTTTTTTTGGGAAGCAGGAAAAGTCTTGAGTAGAAACCCTGGCCTTTCTGTAGTGCAGGAACTAGCTCTATTGCTCCCAGGTTTAGTAAAGAACAAACTTGTTTTTCTGCTTCTGCCCTTTGATTGGGGGGGATATCTGGGTATCCTTGGTGAACAGGGAAGTTGTGAAAGGAAAACTTGTAGTCCTGGGATACTATGTTGAGCACCCATTTGTCGTCTGTGATGGTGAACCAGACATTTGCAAACATGGCTAACCCCCCCCCCCCCCCAAAGGGAACCTTGGGCCTGCAGAGGCAGGCAGGGGAGGCTGGAGTCACTGGGAATGCTTGCTTTGGAAAATTTGCTTAGAACTCCCCGATTTTGAAGAGGATGTCTGCCAGTGCTTAGCCTTTTGAGGGGTGGAAGTCTGACCCCTAGAAGACCTGTAATCCCTAGACCTAGTGTGACTCTGTTTACTAGGGTCAGGAAAAGTCCAATTCTTAGAAGGGTAATGCCTACTAAAACGAGGAGGTTGAACTTGCAGAAAGTCCTTAACAGTTTGCATAGATTTGTTCTTATCCTCCAACTTTTTCAACACCTCTTCTACTTTGTTGCCAAAAAGATTGCACAGGTTCAGAAAGGGGCTGTTCCCTGAGCCAAGCATGTCTTCTAATGACAGAACCAGTGGCTGCTGCCCTGCAAGAAGTCTCTAAAGTGTCAAAACCACAATGTAAAGAATGTTTAGTGACAAGAGTGGCAGAATAAATCAGGTATGTCCTTACTCTCCATCAGGGAAGGAACACCAGCAATTTTAGCCTTAATAGCCTCCAAAGTATGCTGCTGATACTTAAGCATATGAAAAAGACAATTAACAGACCTAATAGCCAGGATGGAAGAAGTTTAAACCTTTTTACCCCATCTATCCAGGTACCTAGATTCCCTGTCAGAAGGCACAGGATTTTTAGCAACGGTGGATTTAACACCCTTAGGGCCCTGGGAAATCATCTCTGGAGCAACAGTAGGATTCTTGAAAAGGAACTGATGAGAATCAGGAACTCTATAATACCTGTCAGGCTTTCTGGCAGCAGGAGGAACAGAATTAGGAGTCAAAGAATTCTCCATGAAAACATCAACAACTTCCAAAACTGGAGGGATAGCCAAAGGCTTATGCTGTGGCAAATCCAAGAATTCCCTAATCTGTTTCTTAGACTGAGGGTAGTCCTGACTTTCCCATTTGAAATGCTCCCTAAGAGTATTCAGAGCATCTCCAAAAAAAATCTTCTGGAGGGGAGGCAGAAGTGATGGAGTCTTCTGCATCAGAATCTTCAAAACCAGAAAAAAGTGGAGAGTTTCCCTCTTCATCAGCAGAGTTGCTGAAAACCTCAGAGTCTGAGGCAGATAAAGCTTCTGGGGACAATTCCCTAATCCTTATAGAAGGAGGTGTCTGACAGCCTTTGATAAGGGTCAAGAGATCACTAGCCATTTTAACCATCTGAGCCTGAGGCATTTGAGGGGAGGCCGACGCCTGCTTAGGAGTAGATGTTTGGCTGGATGGCCTACTAGAAAGCCGGAGGGACTCGGAAGGTCTAGCCACCACAAAAGTCTGAATTAAGGTTGTCGGTCTGGATCTGGTCCCCGGGTGGAGAAAAGAGGCCTCGGAAGCCGGGGCCTGCTTAGCGGCTCCGGATCCATCAGAGGCGGCGACTGGCAGAGGGTCAGAAGACTAAGTGGAAGCCTGCGGTATGAAGGACTCAGAAAAGGTCTCCGCAGACGCCTGCTGCTGAACATTCGTGGACTGCAGGGGCAAAGAAAGCGCCTCACTGACTACTGCTGGGCCGACAACCAACTTAACAGGGAGGCTGTCGGCTAATTTGACCCCAAGCCTGTCGCGGTCCTTATCCTTGCGCTTCTTAGGAACATCTGAAGTCAGGAGACCAGAAGAAGACACCATACCCATCGAACTCAGGCCAAACTCCGAAATGCTTGAAGAAGATCCTAGCTCTACGGCATATGGTACGCGAGTTGAAAGAAGCACAGAGAACACAATTGGGGATGTCGTGTTCAAGGCCCGAACAAGTAATACAATAGGAGTGAAAATCACGGTGCAGAATCTGTTTTCCACAGGCAAGACAGTTATTAACTTTCTCTGACATTAGTTAAAGCAAGAAAAGAGGGTCCCCAATGGGGTACTTATCTGAGGATGTCTTCAACTAAGCAGTCGGAATACAAAAAGAAGGTACTCGGCAGACCGGCACTCGTGCAAAATGCTTCAGGCTCCATGGCAAGAAAGACTGAGGAAATGGTGTCGGCTGCCTTCTTTTTTACCTGATGTCAGGCCTAAACCAAAGGCAGCTGACATCATATACCAAGGACTTTGGTATTCTGGCTGACTGTGGGCTACAGGGAGCCAGATAACTCATTTTGTAAGGACTGCAACATTGAAACACGATGAACATCCACAAAAAGAACACCAGTGAAGCAACCTGCAAGAAGTCCAACCAAAAGAGAAAACAGTCCATTTCACAACAGAATCAATAAAAAGTAAAATACGTTACATAAAATGATTTATGAACACATTGTTTAAATGTTCTATGAGCTGTAAAGGTTTATGGGGATATAAATCTGATATACAAGGAAAGGTTTATGCCGACTCCAGGGGGTGGAGACTGGGAATCTAGGCAGGAATTAAAGGAACTACTTTGGCAATTCAGGCTAAATGCCATTAATCAACCTGGTTTAAATGAAATAGTTTCCATACGCTCTGCTTTAAGATTCCAGTCAGCAAAACTCTATGCATTAAGTACGTGACATCTAATATATGTGATATAAATATATTCATTAAGGCTTCATTCATATTGTTAAAAAAATCATCTAATATGATCAGTTAATTGTTTCCCACTATTCTTAGTGTGTTCTTTTAAGAAATGTTGCAATACATACAGTGGATATAAAGTGTACACACCTCTGTTAAAATGCCAGTTTTTTGTGATATAAAGAAAATGAGACCACAATAAATCATTTCAAAACTTTTCCCATCTATAACCTGTGCAATTCAATTGAAAAACAAATCTGTTAGGGGAAAAATATAAAAAATAAAAAATGTACAATAAGCTGGTTGCATAAGTGTGAACACCCTTAAACTAATACAGTGTTGAAGCACCATTTGATTTAATTACAGCATTCAGTCTTCTTGGGTAGGAGTCTATCAGCATGGCATATCTTGACTTGGCAATATTTGCCCACTCTTCCTTGCAAAAGTGCTCCAAATTTGTCAGATTGGGAGAGCATCTCTTTTGTACAGCCCTCTTCAGGTCACCCCACAGATTTTCTATTGGATTTAGGACTGGGCACTGGCTGGGCCATTCCAATACTTTAATTTTCTTCTGGTGAAGCCATTTTTTTGTTGATTTGGATGCATGCTTGGGGGGTCACTGTCATGTTGAAAGGGGAAATTCCTCTTCATCTTCACCTTTCTAGTAGACACCTGAAGGATTTGGGCCAAAAGTGACTGGTATTTGGAACTGTTCATAATTACTTCCACCTTGAGTAAAGCCCCAGTTCCAGCTGAAGAAAAGCAACCCCAAAGCATGACACTGCCACCACCATGCTTCACCGTGGGGATGGTGTTCTTTTGGTGATGCAAAGTGTTGTTTTTGCGCCAAATGTACCTTTTGGAATTGTGGCCAAAACGTTCAACCTTGGTCTCATCAGACCATAACACATTTTCCCACGTGCTTTTGGGAGTGTTGACATATTGTTTTGCAAATTTTAGCTGGGCCTGGATGTTTTTCTGTGCAAGAAAAGGCTTCCGTTTTGCAATCCTACCCCATAGTCCAGACATATGGAGAATAAGGGAGATTGTTGTCACATGTAGTACACAACCAGCACTTGCCAGCTCCTTCAATGTTGCTGTAGGTCTCTTGACAGCCTCCCTGACCTGTTTTTGTCTAGTCTTTTCATCAATTTTGGAGAGACGTCCAGTTCTTTGCAACATCACTGTTGTCCCATATTTTCTCCACTTTCTGATGACTGTCTTCATTATGTTCCATGGTATATCCAATGCTGTGGAAATTATTTGTACCCTTCTTCTAAGTGATACCTTTCAACAATGAGATCCCTTTGACGTTTAGTAAGCTCTCTGCTAACCATGGCTTTTGCACTGGCAGGCAACGGAGTAAAGATCATCACAAGGCCTTCTTTAGTTATGTCAGGAACATGGGTGGAAACTCCCAGATATGCTATGAATTGTTGCATAACGGTACTAAATATACCGAACCTACAGACATAGCCAACATCCTGGCAGACAGATTCAGAGCAAACTCAACCCCCCTCCCCCCCCCAAAGGAGCAAATGCCTATTCCAACTGACTGTAACCTCCCTGACATCACAGATGCACAGGTGAAAGCTGCCCTCTCCAAAGCAAAAAACACAGCATCTATGGGACCGGATGGTGTCCCAGGCTGTGTCTTACACGAGCTCCAAGAAGAACTGAACCCTCACATTGAGTCACTGTTCAAACTTAGCCTTACTACAGGATATGTACCCAAAGAATGGCATACAGCTACAGTGGTCCCACTCCACAAAGGTGGTGCCACAACGGACCCCGGAAACTATCTCCCCATAAGCCTGACTAGTCTGGTCTGTAAAGCTATGGAGCGTATTATCACGGAATTCATAAACAAAGACATTGGGAGCCTCCAGACACTGGATTCTATCCAATTTGGCTTTAAGGGCAGATCTTGCCTCTTAAACCTAGTTGATTTCTTTGAAACAGTTACCAAAGCCATAGATGAGGGCAAGGTAGTCCACACAGCCTATCTGGACCTTGCAAAAGCCTTCGACACAATACCCCACTCGGGCATCATAAATAAGCTTACCAGCTTAAATATCAACCCCTATATCACAAGATGGGTTGCAAACTGGCTCAGAGATAGAACCCACATGGTCAGAATCGCAGGTGCCATGTCCGAATCCAAACCAGTTACAAGTGGCGTCCCACAGGGCTCAGCTCTGGGACCTCTCTTGTTCGGTATATACTTCTCTGAGGTTCAGGCTAACACGGGGGGATTATGGCTGACAAAGTTCGCAGATGACTGCAAACTGGGGGCCATAATCTAATCTCCAGCTGACACAAGCATCCTCCAAAAGGGTCTCACAGAGACGGATGCTTGGTGCCAGAGCCACGCCCTCAAGCTAAATGCTAAAAAGTGCATAGTCATCCCCTTTGGGAAAAACAAGGTGCCCACAAATTACCACATAGGTGGTAATCCATTAAGTACAGAAGAAGTAATTAGAGATTTGGGGACCAACGTAGATAGTAATCTCTCCTTTGATAATCACGTTGCCAAAGTGGTTAGAAAGACCTTCTATATAGCCCACCTTATCACGAAAGGGTTCGCATCTAGATCAAGAGAGGTCATTGTGCCCCTCTACTGTCACTCATCAGGCCCATAATTGAATACAATGCCCCTTTGGGATGTACCTTACCCGACACCTGCAGCAACTGGAGAGACCTCAAAAGTACCTCACCAAGAGGATCATGGGCTACAAACAGATGTCCTATGCAGCTCGACTAAAGAAACTCCAGCTCTACTCAGTTGCTTACCGCCTACTCAGAGGCGATCTATGCCTGACGTACAAAGCCATGTCAAACCCAGAATTAATGGACATGCTCCACCTCAAAAAATCCAAGTCCCTTAGAGCTACACACTCCAGGGACCTAAACCTCAGCACAAAAATAAATAGGACATGCTGGAGGGACAGATTCATTTCCCAGAGGCTCCCCTCACTCTGGAATAGAATCCCAATTCATGTTAGACATAGCCCCTTGCTGACCGTCTTCAAGTGAAATCTGGACGCGTGGATGGGAAATCGCAAATTCACCCCTGGGATCTCTTCTGTGTCCCTGCTAGACAGAGGCACAGTAAACTAATCTTAAAAGGGTACCTTCTGTGACCTACTTTACAGAGGCACAGTAGGCTAATCTAATAGGGAGGCGGAAGCCAAATACACTCTGGCTAGGCTTATAAATGCCCTAGGGCAGATGGCCTAGTATCTACCTATGAAATGTCAGGAAAATCCTACTAGGACAGCTGAACTTTATTTGGGGTTAATCAGTCTCTTTAATTGATGGCAGGTGTGTACCCAAGAAGACTGAATGTTGTAATTAAATCAAAAGGTGCTTCAACAAAGTATTAGTTTAAGGGTGTGCACAATTATGCAACCAGCTTACTTAAGTTTTTTATTTTTTATATTTTTTTCCCCTAACAGATTTGTTTTACAATTGAATTGTACAGGTTATAGGTCACATTTAAGGTGGGAAAAGTTTTGAAATTATTTATAGTGGTATCATTTATTTACATCACAAAACCCTGGCATTTTAACAGGGGTGTATACACTTTTTATATCCACTGTAAATATTTTTTCATCAACATTGTTACTGGGAATAGATTGTACTTCATTATTCATAATTATTTATAAGCAAAACGTTTACACTGTGCCTTTAAGACTGTAGTATTTAAGGAAATGTTACAATTCTGAAGAAGTTCCAGGTCATGGAACGAAAGCACTAAATTTGCAATCTGTTATTAAAAGGTATTTTTAGCTCCACTGCCTAGTCTTGTTGTGAAATGGACTATTTGCTCTTTTGGTTGGACTTCCTGCAGGTTGCTTCAGCATGTTCTTTTTGTGCTTCTTAGTTTTTCTCATGCTGCATGCCAGTGGGTGTGTGTCTTGTTATTCCTTTCCTTCAGGTGTTTGAAACTAGCCAGCATGGATAAACTGAGTGGTGCCATCAGCCCAGGCTATGGAATAGTGGATATCTGCAGACTTGCTAAAGACACTGATATCAAAAACGAGGTTACCTGGCTGTTGCAATGGCTGATACCTCAGTTTAATGAAATCGGGCATGGCTCTTCCTGCCACAAGATCCATGTATCAGAATAAGATATAAGGATTAACAATGCGGCGAGCCAATGCCTGTTTGACACTAACAACTCCAGGGTTAATATTCTTTCTACTAACCAACATGCTACCATACATGTAAATGTTGGTAATGAAGTGAATAGCATCCCACAAGGTATTGACAATGCACCTGTTGGTGCTTTAACGGTCCTATTAAGCAAACTGATTTTAATTTAAATATGTGGTTGAATCAGCCTTTCAACTTTATACTCCCAATCATTCAGCAGGCAGAAGGACAGAAATAAAGGGTATTTTCAACTGCATTTAACAGGGGTTTCTTAAAGATATTAATTTAAAAAAAAATTACAGAAGGTTAAAAATCTTCAATTGGACAATTCATACTTAACTGAATATTTAAACTTATGTATAGTTTCTAAAGGATTGACAGTTTATAAGTTTCCAAAAGGTTTTAACTCTAATGACAATATGTATAAAGATTTTATTGATATGTTTAATCATTTTGGCTTGGAGTTAACTGAACTTATTAAACACAATTCCAATAGGATAGTAGGTACATTAAATGAGACTGAGTATCTCAAATAAGGTCATTATGAATGATTTACTGTTTGATCAATACAGAACCGTTCATAATGATGTTTTTCCCCAAGTTGACCATGAATGTAAAGTCAACATGGATAGGAAAATCAAAAAACTAGATACAGATTTAAAACAATATAAGGAAAACATAGCATATCCACTTAAGAGGGACAGCACATACCTGGGGGATCCCGCTTCCAGAGAAACCTTACACCCAGCAGGAAGCTGATGAATTTAATAGGGAAAAGGATATTATCACTACATCTATGATTGATACAAATAGTGAGCAGGATTTTCAAAACTGAGGAGGTCAGGAAAGTTAATGGCTCATTCTACACAACCACAAGTTCCGGGTCCACATGTGGGCCCTTAGCCTCTGTTGAATTACAACTATCCGAACAAGAAAGGCAGGAGGAAATGGAAAAGGAAGGGAAATGGAAAAGGTGATAGTTCAAGATACTGATGGCATCACGGTCTCTTATAATAGATATAACATTTACAATTATAGTCACATTTCTATCACTTTAGATGATTTCAGTTTATTCTCTAAAGGCTATAAATTCATATCAGCCTTACCTTTTAATGTAGCAGACTCATTAGAATTAAAACTATTTATACAGAAACTGAATTTTTTTTTTTTTTTTTACAATGGTGTAGGAGAGGAGTTGCAACACTTTAAATCCAGGTTTAAAAAGAAAAAATGTATTTAACCCCCCTCCCCGTGTACCCAGTGCTACAAGCATTTGAAAAAGCCTGCTGTAGGGATTATTATAAGCTTTCATTTGATCATTTGAGCATAAACACATTACAACATGGAATCTTAACCCCCCCCAAAAAAACAGATATTTGATTCATTAAAGTATGAAAGGACAATACAAATCATGAGACCAGACAAAGGGGGTGGGCACAGTTATTGTAGATGCTTTGCAGTGCACTGCAGCTAAGTCAGAGATGCTATAATGATACTAACACTTATGTATCAACTTCTTATAATGAAATTAACATTGCTCGCAATAAAATAGATTTGCTTATAGAGGAACTTTTATTGGAAGGAACAATTAATGAAGAGATTCATACCTTCCTAATGGCTAAAAAATCTTTGATCCCTACATATTTTGGAATCCCTAAAGTTTATAAAAATATCCATAATTTAGAAGATAAAATGATAGTTGCAGCTAATGGTCCCAAAACACATCCCCTGGCTACATTTATTGACAAAGTTAAAACTATTTAACACCAAATCTCATCTATTGAAGGACTCCTGGGACTTTCTTGGTAGACTCACCCCTTTAGTATGGTCACGAGAATACTGACTTTCTGATCACAGATGCAACTAGCTTGTTCACTTCCATACCGAGACTACAAGGATTATAATTATTTCATGAAGATTTCATTAGATGCTCTTTTCTCTCAGCCCAGGACATCCAACTTTTAATGGACTTGATAACTATAGTGTTGGATAATAACCATCTATTTTGAGGGGGAGTTCTTTAAACAGATTAGGGGGTGGCAATTGGAGCAATCTGTGGTTCCATGTTTTGTAACTTGGTATTACTAGCCTGGGAAAAAAGCTAATCTTTTATTCTATTTTAAATTTTGTAAATTGTATTTGAGATGCCTTGATAGCATCTTTATTCTATGGGAAGGTCCGTCAGAAGCCATTAATGAGTTTGTGAATTTTGTAAATGGTATTACAACTTTTTTGAAATTCACTTGGAATTTCGATAATAGTATGAACTATCTTGATACCCTGGTTAGCTCTAATAATAATGGGTTTGTTTCTAGGATCTTTAGAAAACTCACACTCAGTAATTCATGCCTACACTTCAACAGTCCTATCAGTTACAAGAAAAGTCTCATTAGAGGTCAATATATTGAAGTGGCCTGTATGACATCAAATAAGAGGGACGTCTGCAACGAATTCAAAAATTTAGAACATATGTTTATAGAAATAGGTTATCCTCTTAGGTTCATAACAGATATTAGTAATTCTATTCTGTAAGAATAGGGCCACAAATATAATCCTTTATGGGGAGTAAGTTTTGTAGACAATCATGATAATGCATGTGTAGTGCAAGTAATTTTTCATCTACATCATTGCTGCAATATAATAGAGCTCTTACTGAAAATAATGAATGTGCACATAAAATCAAGGGTATAATCAATAAAAATTGGCACATTTTAAATGTCTGCTCACCATTATTAGATTTACTAGGAACTAAACCACTTTTTGTGTTCAAAATGGCAGCTAATGTTAACCAATATAGATACAAATATATTCACTGAGGTTTCATTCTTGTTTAATTGCTCAAATTGGATTATTTTATGTTTCCAACTATTCTGTGTTCTTTTAAAAAGAATTATATGTATGTATTTTTAAATATTTTTTCATTATCACTATTACTGGGAATAGATTGTAATTCATTATTCATAATTATCTATCTATAAACAAAAAAGTTTGTATTGTGCCTTTAAGGCTGTATTATTTAAGGAAATTATGTAATAAGGTTATGATTCTGACGAAGTTCCAGGTTATGGAACAAGTGCTAAATCTGTAACCCGTTATTAAAAAAGTATTTTTATCTACACTGCCTAGTCTTCAGCAATTTAGTTTTTTATTGGTTCTGTTGTGAAATGGACTATTTACTCTTTTGGTTGGACAAATCCGAATTGTTCAGCAATACCTATATTCTGTTTTTTCGCATGCCAGTTGATGTGTCTGGTTATTATCAAGAAAACACTTAGAAATACTAATCTGTGTGGATAAAATGGGAAACAAAGACAGAAGGCCTGAAGATACCAAGGAAAGCTATTAATAATAATTTTAATATACTACTACTTTTTCATAAAGCCTATCTAAAGAAAAGCTATGAAGAAAAAGCACAGTTGTGTACACTTACCATAAATGTAGATGTTCGAGTGTATTCACTGTTGCAGTCATTACATTTGGGTAATCCTGCTGGCAGGGTGCCCTCAGTTGGCCTGAATTCCAAGGTCTTGGGTCCTGCGTTGGTTGCTGTCATCCCTTCCCTGACGTCAGGTCGTCAGGGGTATAAAAAGATGCAGCCGATGCCATTTTCTTCAGTTTTTCTTGCCCCAGATGTCAGGTGCCCCCAAAAGGGTAGGCTAGATATATATATAAAACATACATGCACCAAAATAAACTTTACCTTCATCTACAAGCAAATACACCACATAGGTTGTATAGATCAGAGAAGTAAAAATAAGTTCCAGCAGAAATAAGGGGGATGGCGGGTGGGTAACTTGGACTGCAACAGTGAACACACTCAAACATCTACATTTATGGTAAAAGTGTACACAACTGTACTATGTTCTTCGTGTTTCACTGTTGCAGTCATTACATTTGGGTAGAGTCCCAAAGCTATGGTTGGAGGGCTGGAGCTAAACAACATTAGGAGCGGCTATGAGGCCCTGCAGAACTGCAGTGGCAAAGCCTGCTCTGGATTTAGCGTAAAGTGGCAGATTGTAATGCTTTGTAAAGGTGTGCACTGAACTCCAAGTAGCAGCCTCTAAAATGTCTTTGGTTGGTAGTCACCTGTGAAAGGCTGCAGAATTGGCTGCAGCTCTGGTTGAATGTGGCCTAATGCCCTTAGGCACTGGCTTGCTATGTTGACAGTAGCAGAAACGAATGCAGTGACCTATCCACTTTGAAATAGTCTGCTTGGAGATGGCCTTTCCTTGTGATCCTGCAGCATATGCCACTAATAATTGTTCTTTCTGAAAACTTTAGTTTTGTCCAAAAAGAATCCAAGTTGTCTGTGTACGTCCAAAGAATGCAGAATTTTCTCCCCCTTGTTCTGTGGATTTGGATAAAAAGTTGGCAAATGAATAGTTTGGTTAAGGGCTACACTGGACACCACTTTAGGCATAAATGTAGGGTTTGTCCTCAGAGAAACCCTGTCTGGATAAAAAATGATAAAAGGTTCCACAGCCATGAGAGCCTGTAGCTCTGACACTCATCTTGCAGAAGTTATTACTAGGAGCAGAGCTGTTTTCCAAGATAAAAACTTTATATCCGCAGTAGTAGCTGGCTCAAAAGGAGGTCGGGTAAGTTTTTCCAAGACATAATTGAGGTCCCATGCAGGCATTGGCGATCTCCTTGGAGGCCTTAAATTTTTGGCTCCTCTGAGGTACTGCCTTAATAAAGGATGAGAAAAGAGTGGTGGCTCTGTATTGTAATGAGCCGAAATGGCAGAGGCATGAATTTTAATTGATGAAAAAGATAGGCCTTTGTCCAGCATCTCAGTTAAGTATTGCAAAATCTGAGAAATATTTGGTACAGCTGTGTCAGTTCTTTGAACTTGGTTCCAAGCACAAAATCTCTTCCATTTTCCAGCATAGGATTTTCTAGTACTAGGCCTTCTGGCTTCCAAAATGACATCCATCACAGCTTTACTGAGAGGTGTGCTTTGTATGGCTACATTATCTGCCATGCTGCCAGGTTTAAAGTCCTGAGTTGGCTGTTCAGAATCTGATTGTTTTGTTGGGACAGTTGATGAGGTATCTGAGATAAGGTCCAGGCTGGGCATTGAGACAAGTTCCTTAAGATCGGATACCAGTACTGGCGGGGCCAGTCTGGGGCAATCAGAATCATTTTTGGTTTCTCCTGTCTCACCTTTAGGAGTACTTTGGGGAGGAGAGGCTGTGGAGGAAAGGCATATACGGATAGGTTTTTCCAGTTGAAAGATAAGGCGTCCACTTTCCATGCTTGTCTGTGATAAGTCCTTGTGCAGAATCTTTTTAGTTGATAGTTGTGAGGGGAGGCAAATAGCTCTATGTCCGGGCATCCCCATTTCTTTGTTATCATGCTGAAGACTTGTGGATCCAGATGCCACTCGTGGGGATCCATGAGGTTTCTGCTTAGTTCGTCTGCCAGAGTATTGTCTTTTCCTGGCAGGAATTGTGCCTGCAGATGAACTTGGTAAGTCAATGCTGTGTACCATAAAGCCATGGCTAGTCTACAAAGGGGGTAAGAATGCATGCCCCCCTGCTTGTTTATGTACCACATGACCGTGGTATTGTCTGTCTTTATCAGTAGTTGTCCCGGATGAATTAGGTCCTTGAAGGCTGTCAGGGCATTTTGAACAGCTAGCATCTCTTTTTGATTGATATGTAGATGCATTTGATTTGTGGACCAGGTGCCCTGAATGCCTTTTCCTGCCATGTGAGCACCCCAGGCATAATCTGATGCATCCGTTGTTAGGTTCTGCCTGGCTGGGGGTAGTGAGAATGGCTGTCCCTTGTTTTGGTGACAAGCCTTTGCCCACCATCAAAACTCCTGCTGCAGGCAGGGAATGAGAGTAATCATTGTTTTCAGGCTGTGGCAATGTTGTGTCCAGACACTTTTAGGTACCATTGAAGTTTCCTCATATGCAGTCTTGCATATGGAATTATTAGGATGCAGGATGCCATGAAGCCCAAAGCCTGCAGAATTTTTCTTGCAGATAACTGGGCCTTTGTTGCCATTTCCTTGAAATAGTCAGTTGCCTTTGTTTGTCTGGCGTGAGATAAGCCATCTGGGCAGTTGTATTTAAGCTTGCACCCAGGAATATTATCTCTTGAGAGGGTACTAGTTTTGATTTATTTTTGTTGACTGTGTATCCTAGGCATGTTAAAAGTCTTTTCACAAACGCCAGATGCTGTAGTAGAATATCCTTGTTCTCTGCTTGAATGAGGCAGTCGTCCAAGTAGGGATATATTTGTATTCCTCTGTCTGCAGAAAGCAATTACTGGTGCCAGGCACTTTGTGAAGACACTGGGTGCAGTAGATAAGCCAAAGGGCAGTGCAGAGAATTGGTAATGCTTTGAACCAACCTTGAATCTATGGTATCTTCTCTGCATGACTGTCTGATTGGGACATGCAGGTATGCCTCTGTTAGGTCAAAAGTGATGAGCCAAGCCTTTCTGCCCAGCATGGGCAAAGCTGCTGCAAGGTCAACATCTTGAATTTTGGTATATCCAGGAAAGTGTTTAGAATAGATAAGTCCAGTATTGGTCTCCATGCTTTGTCTTTTCTGGGTACCAAGAACAGTCGAGTAAAATCCTTGTCCCTGCTCTTGCTGTGGCACTTGCTGAATAGCCCCCATGTCCATGAGAGATGAGACTTGTTTTTGAGCCTCTGCCCATTGATTTTTTGGCAGGTCTGGCCAACCGTTTGCCCTTGGCAGGGTATGGAAGTGAAACTTGTAGCCTTGTGACACTATGTCTAGAACCCATTTGTCCTGGGTTATAATGTGCCATTTTGAGAAAAAAGTGCTATTTTACCCCCTAAGGGTGCTGCCAGTAGATAAGTGCTTGGTGCAGGCAGAAGGAAGTCATTGGGAATGTTTCTGTTCTGTTCTGTTCCTGTATGGTTGCGATTTGTCTTCTCCACTTTTGGAGGAAGAAGCACCCCATTGCTTAGACCTGTACGAGACTTGTGGCTGGGATCTGCCTCTAGGGCGTCTGGATCTGCCCCTTTGAGGTCTGTCTGACACCGGAAAGGACCAATTCTTTGTAGGCCAGTGTCTGCTAAACCTAGATGGCTGTACTTGTAAAAAAAAAAATCTTTGACTGTTTGCACAGATTTAGCTTTGTCCTCCATTTTCTTTAACACCTCTTCTGCCTTAACACCATACAAGGTATCATGCTGTAATGGTGCATCTAATAATTTAGCTTTGACAAGATCAGGCAGACTTTGTTCCTTTAACCAAGCATGCCTCCTAACTACAGAACCCGTAACAGCGGCCCTGCAGGAGGCCTCCAGAGAATCAAATTCACATTGCAAAGTATGCTTTCCAACTTGTTCAGCTGCATACAATAAATCCTGCATTTCTTTGTTTTCTGCACATTCAGAATTTACCAACATTTTCTGTTTCAGCAGTGTCATGACATATTGCTGATATTTGAGCATATGAAACTGGCAGTTTAAGGCCCTTATAGCCAAGGTAGCAGATGTGTAAATCTTTTTTCCCCATCTATCCAGTCCCCTAGAATCTATGTCAGAGGGGGTAGGGGGTTTTGCAGTGGAAGCCTTAACCCCTTTGGGACCCTGAGAAATAGTTTCTGGGTCTGCAGTAGGGTTTTTGAAAAGGAATTTATGAGAGTCAGGAACCCTGTAGTATTTGTCAGGCTTAACAGGAGCTGGAGGTAAGGAGTCAGGGGTCAGACTAGACTCTGAAAACACATCATCTACAATGTTTAACACAGGTGGAATAGCTAGAGGCCTGTGTTGAGGTAGTAGAAGGAAGTCCCTGAGCCTCTTCTTAGATTCTGAAAAATCTTGGCTCTCCCAGTGGAAATGCTCCTTCATGGTATGCAAGGTTTCTCCAAAGGAATAGTTCTCAGGAGGAGAAGCTGAAGGAATAGACTCTTCATCATCAGAATCCTCATGGGGGGGGGGGGGGGAGAGAATATTCCTGATCAGAAGAGGAATCTGAGGAAATGGAAACCTGATCTGAAGATTCATAGTCTGTCTCTTGCCTAGGCCTCTTATCAGGAAGGGGATGGGAACCCCTGATCAAGGTAATCAAGTCTTCGGCCATTCTGAGCATCTTTTTTTTGGGCATGGAGGCCTGTCCATGTGGCTGGTGAACTTTTCTTTGCCTTTAAAGGTGCTTTAGTCTTTGCCTTTGAAGCTGTAGTTGGTTTAATGTACAATTGTTTAGGTCTGAAAACACCCTCAGAAGCCGATGCCTGCTCAGCGGCTCCGGACCCATCTGAGGGAATAGTCTCCAAGGCTCCAATACCTTGAGTTTCCAGTGGCCTGACCGACTCCACGTGGGAGTCGGTAGTGGCCTGCGACTCTAAAGTAGCAGGCGTCAGGGGCTGCGAAAGTGCCTCACTGAGAACTGGCGAACGGGCGACTGGTTTAGGAGAAGCTTCGTCGGTTTTGGACCTCGGTTGTCTGTCTTTTTATTTTCGCTTTTTGTGAACTCCGGTAGTCGGATGGCTATCTGACGACATTGTATAATTAAATCTGTGCCCAAAACAGTTTAGTGCAAAATCGTACCGATGCTTAATAGTGGGTTGGTTAAATCTAGCACAAATCCGACAACTTGAAATGTCGTGGTCTGGACCTAGGCAAGGAATACAGTAAGAATGAAAGTCCTTATGAGGTATTTGCTTCCCACAAGAAATACAATTATTAACTTTTTCTGACATCGGTCTGGAGCAAGAAAAAAGTTTCCCCAACGGGGTACTTAGCTTTTAATGAAGACTTCGGATCTGAAACTCGAACACAAAAATCTCAGAAGTTGGCCAACCGGCACTTGCGAACTTCTTCTGCTTCGGGCACCGCGCGGCAAGAAAGACTGAAGAAAATGGTGTCAGCTGCATCTTTTATACACCTGACGTCAGGGAAGGGGTGACAGCAACTGACGCAGGACCCAAGACTTTGGAATTCAGGCCGCCTGAGGGCAACCTGCCAGCAGGATTACCCAAATGTAATGACTGCAACAGTGAAACACGAAGAACATCAGAGAATAAACTTACTGTAGAATAGGAGCGTGGCTATGCAAAAAACTTGAAAAAAATCCTACAGGGAAACTTCTGTGACCCCTCTGCACATCCTAAGCATTCCAGCCACATGAGATCTGGGTATTTCAAGTGCAACCTAGGGAATTATGAATAGGGAAGGTGCCACAGGTCTGAAACTGATAAGCTTGATCTTGGGGCCGAGGTCAGATCCCATTGGACCCGACAGTGCATGTTTGAATGGAAGAAAATAAATACTGCAGCTTTTGTTTAGTCTTTTCACACACATCCTTAGCTGCCATTACAGAAACCTTTTTAATCCATACTTTTAAATATCTCATCTTATCATGACCACATAAATATGGGTGTTGCTGAACAATTCATATCTGGGTTCATAATTTATGGCTATAGCCCTTGCTTTATTCTTCATTAATTTTGCATCCCGGAAGACCTGAAAGTGTCTCAAAATGTTCCACAGCACTGAGATGTCCATTTCCAGATTTATCAGGTACAAAATATTATTTGCAAACAATGCAAACTTTTCTTGATTACCATACTAATTAGAACCCTGCATTTCTGAGTTCCTTATTTTCTTTGCCAATGGCTATAAGTATAAAGCAAATGTCAAAGGGGAACAAGGACACCCCTGCTGGTTCCTCTGTTCAAACACAACTTATCAGAGAGAAACCCTCCAACTTTAATTATTGCCTCCGATCCTTCATATATCCTCCTAACTAACCTTATTATTGTACCAGGAAATGCAAATGCTTCCACTGGTACAGACAAACACTATAATCATGGTTTAAAACTGAAATGGGTCTATATGAGGCTGGGTCTGACATGTCTTTATTCTCTTGGGGTAATACAGCCACCACAACCTTCTTCCAAGATGATGGTGCTTCCCTTCCTTTTAAAATACTATGAAACAAAATCTTTCAGATCTTTACCACAGTCTTCCCTTCTAACTTCTAAACGTTTGCAGGAATACGCTCTGTTCTTGGAGACTTCCTTGAAGACTGCTTATACATCACAGATTTCCTCTTATCATAACTGTTAGTTTTTGAGTCTCATCTAACTCTAACCTTAGCATAATTGAGTCTTCCATAAGTATTTCCATTTATGCTCTTTTTGATTTTCACATTTCTCTGCTATACACACATTTTCGTAAAGCTTCCAAAATATCTCTAATACTTCTACAGGATCTCTGGTTATTTTTCTTGTTATAGTCTCCCTAAGTTTGATGACAACCCATTCTACTTTCTGTTGCTTAAGTCATTGTGCTAAAAGTTTTTGTGTGCTGGGATTATCAAAAAAAGCTACTTTACAGCAATCTTTCTAAACTCATGTACATTATCCGTATACTATTTTCTCTTTAGCACTCTGCATTTGCACCTCTTCTTGATCTGAGAGAGTCCCCAATACTTTAACATTTGTCACCCTCTCTAAGTAATTCCTCTCTCTCTCCAATTTTTAAACTCAGTTTTCATTTTATCCCACTAACTAGCTATCACTTTTGAAGCAATTCCAGTCATCATTAACTCTTGAATAATGTCCGTTTCCCATTCCTTAAATTCTTCTCTTTTTGACATACAAGTGGGAAATCTCCAGCGTCTCACTTTTACTTCATTACCATGCATTTTAACTTGCTTTTATTGCTGCATGATCTGAAACTGTTGCAGGATGTCCTGCAGCTTTGAATTAAACGTAAATGTTCCAATGAAATATCAGTTCTGTCTAGACTAGCCCAGTTATTGTATCTTGAGGAATAAGACATAAATTCTGTCAAAGTTCATACTACTGAATTCACATCTTCCATATCACATTTTTCATAAAATTATTCACCAATCTACCCTCTTTTGTTATATTCTACCTTATAGGTCCCCTGATACATCCTTACTACTGCAAATCAAGTTCCAGTGGTCATCTATAAGTAATGTTCCTGGCTAAAAGTGGATTTTCCCAAAATTTTCTTAAACTCCATTTTTGCTGGAATAAAAATACATGCCAGCATAATTCCTCTCCCTTCCCAATAGCATCTAACACAAATCATGTTTTGTTTTCATCTTCCATCACTCCATCACTGTTGGAATCCCTATAGCAATTAGTATAATTACACCCATTTTCCTTTGTCCCTGATATTCTACTGAATATCCATCCTGAAACCCTTTTTTTTTCAAATTCACATGCTCATTTCTTTTGAGGTGACACCTGCAGCATTGCTATTTGCACTCTGCATTTCCTAATACAATTCAGTACTCTCTCTTTTTATCTAGACCCGTTAGGCAACTTAAGTTCTAAGATGGTATGGCTAGTTTAACCATTATGATATAGTTATTTTTTCTAGCTATTATACATGACAAGTTTTTTGAAGGTATTTTCAACTTGTGTTACCATGCACACACACATGCTTGGCAAGCTGATCTTTTATACAGTTGTTTCTTCTAGCCTCCATGTAAATCCATATCATATTTTTAAGATTTTAGTTTTTTGTTAGAGGGTTGTCATTAAAACAAATATATTTTCAGAACACCTACATCCATTACTAACTTAGAACACACAAAACTATGTATATCTTTAAAAACAAAGTTTAACCCTCCAGATATAAACAATTGTCCCAAATCGACAGCTGCACTCACAGAAGTTACCAAACCTAAAATTAAGGTTACCAATGCTAAAGTGCATACTACAGCCTAGGTTTCCACTTACACTGACTGCTGTGTGTTCTTTTCTTATTTCTATCCCCAGATGATATCTGAAAAACAGCTTTAAGCTTTCAGAAAACATTAACCTTTAGCCCCAAGAAAAAGTGCACTGGCTTTCTTTAAATAAACTAAAGAATGTATTAAAGTACTAGTGCTGCTGGGATGCTCTTATCTCTTATTCATTTCCCATAATTTCAAACTATTTTCACTGAAATTCTCGCCATTGCTACTTTAAATTTTGCATTTCCATTAGCAAAGAATGCTCAGAACTTTCAAGATTAATTCCTTGCACCTACAGACAACCTGTCTACATGCAAAAATAGTTAGCAATGAATTGTAAATTTCACTCAGAACAGAATGCACAACTGCCTTCACCTGCAGACTTCCTCAGTCTCACTGAACATTTGCTAATGGAAAAAATGTACATTATTTTTGCAAATGTAAGAAACTTGGCATTTTTCATGACTTTTATAATTCTGACTTATTTTTCAAGGCTAGTTGCTAGCAAAACACTTATTTATAGCTTAAACCAAAGGCATTAATCTAAATATTCACCTTTGTAAAAAATCAGATAAAATATCTTAATTCTACATACAATATAACCAGTGCACACAATTTGCATCCCACCCCTCCCCAGCAGCCCAAGACTGCAACATTTTAACATTAAACTTGCTTTTGTCCAGCCTTTCTTCTCTTGTTATACTGTAAAGCCTATATGTTTTGCAACTAAAATGTATTTGCTTACTTTAGTATCTTTAACACATACAGTCAGTGAAAAGACTCCCCCAGATTTAAATACCCCTGACTACATACTACACATATCTTTGCTATGGATAGCATACAATTTATATCATGAAATGTTTTATACAAATACTAAAAAGAAAAAAATATATTTTACTTAGTTACTTTCCCCTTTTACTGTCCATCTAAACAATGACAAATTGGGGAATACTCTTTACAGTCTACCCAGAAGCTCATCAAAGTCAATAAAAGTCCAGTCTCTCACCCACTTTTTCTTGTAAAGTTATATCTCATAAGTGTGACTGATGATTTACAGTCTCCAATTTATTCACTAATTTCAGTGTTGCTGGTCTTCTTCCTCTTCATCTCCCACCAGACTCTGGTTCATGTCTAACTCCTGATTCTTCCAGTCAACTCCTGTACTTTATTTGGTTTCTCAATTTTTTTTTCACTGAATCACTGGAAAAGGTTTAACTGACAAAGCCTCTCTAAGGCTTTCATTTCAAAAGAATGAGAAGCAGAAACCCCTTTTGTTTGCTAGCTCGCGTTTTGTAGGATAAACTTTTATTTCCTCCATAGCCTGTTCTGCATGCAAAATGTCTGATGCTCCAGGAAAATAGTCTGAACATAACTGGTACAGCAGTCTGAATCTCACACCTGTCTCAAGGAATTCACTGATTGCTGGGATAAATTTGCTTCTTCTCTGCCTGGTGTACACTAAATATTTTCAACAAATACTCTGCTGTTTCCAATTTTTAACACTATTCCCTTCCTCCGCAGTTTTCTCAGAATAAACTTTATGCTGGTACGACTGCATCATTATTAATACATGTCTTGGCTGCTTTGTCATGATCAAGATTGAAGCATCTGCTCAATGTGTCCTTACAATTAGCAAATCCTGCTGTGGAACAGCAGTCCAGTTGCTTATGTTTTCAAAAAATGAATGCAGTCTGTTCCTTCCAGTTTCTCTGGTACAGCAGAAACTTTCTGGTTTCCTCTGTGCACTCTGTCTTCTAACTCTACCAGTTTTTGAATCTGCTTTTCTTGAGAAGTCTCATACTTTGCCAGGCTTGTTTTCATTTCACTGTCTGATTTTTGGAGTTTTTATCAGTTCATCTGAATAGCTGGTTAAAGCTTTTTATTCTTTCCAGCCTTTTATTTGAATTTATACACTTCTTCAATGTTTAATTTATTTTATTAACCTCTGAGAACATTTGATTTATTTTTTTCCTCTAAATTACTTTAAGCCACCTCTTGTACCAAAGCTGAAGCTTGAACTGAATTTTGCTGAATAGCTGCAGAATTCTTCCCAGCCAGCATTTTGTTTTCTCCTTTTCTGGTTGATTTTCTTCCAGGTTTTCTGTGTGCCTTACTTGTTATCATCTAGACAGTGTACTTAACTAGCCTGTAACTGAATTTTACTCAAGTTGATGATATCACTGGCTTTTATTTCTCACTTTCTTTTTTCACACAAGAGCTGAAATTAAGCTGCTGATCAATGTGCAGCCACCATGGAAGTCCAGACAGGCATCCAGTTTATATTTTTAAAGACAGAGGGAGAACTCAGCATGTGGAAGTTGCAGGTGGGGAAGAGGTTACAGGCACAGCAGCAAGAGCAGAGAAACAAAACAAGAAAGGTGATGACATAACTGGAGAGGAGGAACACAAAACATTTACAAAAGCAAACAAGAAGACAATCATGGAGAAAACTGGACTACAAATGGAGGGGGGAAATGAGAGACAAAGAAAGGGAAGACTGGGATAGGGGATAAGATAAGGCAATGGCTAATTGCCATGCTGCAGAGTGCTGTACCCAACCTGGTATCAGTTACCTCTGCGGTGAACCTTATGGCTGGGCATATCCTTTGCTACCCTGCTGTCCAGGGAGCTATGCAACTCTACCAGAACAAAAAAGGAGAAATTAAAAAAGGAAAGTGATGAGGTTAAAAGCAAAAGCAATTTTCAGTAACGTGCCCTACACTGGGTGGCAGTACAGACCCTGTAGAATTAAAAAGATGTTAAATATCAATGGCAAAAAAAAAAAAGCAATGTAAATGCCTGATACAAATATTTTCACTACAAATGGCACTGGGAAAAGCCAATTTGGTCCCTTGTGGGTAAGACACTGGCACAATCCATGAGTGGCTAACAATCTGTTTTCAAGAACAGTGAAGCTGGGTTGAACTACTCTACGTATGTAGTTGCTCAGCCTGGAGAAGTTTAGCAGCAATTAGCAGACATGGCCTAACACACTTTGCCCTGTTATGTATATCCCCAACAGCATTTAAAAATAAGCATACGTAACACCAAAACCATACCATATCATATAAGGGCAGCCATGATGCATCACTCAGCAGCCTGTTAAATAAATACCCAGAAAATGGGAAGTACGACACATGCAGCAAAAGCAGAATGGCCTGTAAAATAGTGAGACATGGCAAGCTCACAAAGGGATGGTAAAGTTACGGCAGAGAGAAGGATATGGGCATGGCACAGAGTGCAGCCAAGCATGTCCACAGCAGACAATGACACCTGGGATGGTGGTGGCACACCTGCTGTCAAGTCCAGTCTACATCACCAGAACACTGATGGAAGTTTTGAAGATATCTGACACAGTAAACAAAAAAGCTGTAAACAACAGTGTTAATTAGCAGCAATGCAAATACAGACGCTGAATCAGGTACCCAACAGACATGCAGCTACAACATCCATTCCATATACATATCCTCTCAACTGGACAGACTACCTTGACTCCTGTGTCATATTAGCCAGGTTTCTTCTACCTCACCAAGAACTGTAAAATAGAATAAGAAACCTGCTCTCAAATATCAACTGACTACTGCTAAACAAGACTGCCTATCTGTCTAACCAACCAACCACCACCTTACTATTATCACAACAGAATGTGTGTCCCCATCTCCCTAACCTCTTCTTCACACTAAGAAATTCACAGTAGCGCCTCTTCCAGTCAATGTAATGATCCTAGCACCAGTGTAGATGATGACAGGCATCCACCATATACTGGGGACCCTCACAAGAGTTCCCTAGCAGGTACGCATTGTACCAGCAATGCAGGAGAGAGTTAGTTTAGTTTACTTACTGCACCATGTGGAAGCCCTTCCAAACTCAGTCTTTTCCGAAGTCATGGCCACTTCACAGGTTGATATTGGGAGGAAAATGACAGAATATTAGTACTGACACATGTTGCAACTCACTGCAGGAACCACATGAGATACATCCATGGGCAACAAGGCAGTTCAATGCAGTTTAATGCCATCAAAGACTGGTGCATCAACAACCTGCTGCCTGGGGAGGGATGGGGACCAGGTGCAGTGGAAACAAGGTATCAGGAGTGCACATACCATGATTGTGTCCATGGTGATGGCATATCTCCCAGAAGGGTGGTGATGGGAACATCAGCCTGCAACCCCATGGAAGTCATATGACTGCCCATAAATGAGAAACCTCTTCACAGTCTACACTGCATATGCATGCAAAAGCCTCTTTCAGCAATCTGGGGCTGGTGAACACTGTGTTAATTTGAGATTCAGGGACACTTACCCTAAACTGCTTCAATATCATAAGTGTTGCACCACAAGCCCTAAAAAGTACATTTGTTTACACCTGCCATAAATGTAGATGCTAGAGTGTATTCACTGTTGCAGTCATCACATTTGGGTTATCCCTGCCAGGGTAGCCCTCAGCCAGCCCAAATATCAGAGGCTTAGTGTTTCTGCATCAGGTTGTCAGTAGTATAAAGTAAGGCAGCCGATGCCATTACATCAGTTTTTCTTGCCCTGTCAGGAGCCTCCAAGTGGGAGCCAGGATATGGTGGAAGAACCCCACCAGTAGAAAGTAAATACCAAAAAGTTCCTTGTAAGGAGAGAGAGATAGAGAGAGATAAAGAAAAAGGGGGACAGAGGGAGGGAAACCAGGACTGCAACAGTGAATACACTTGAACATCTAAATTTATGGTAAGTGTACACAACTGTACTATGTTCTTCATGGTTCACTGTTGCAGTCAACACATTTGGGTTGATTCCCAAAGCTGAGGAAAAGGGTGGATAAACACTCTTATCTATGGTAAGGGATACTGCTCAATATATGAGGATGTCAGTTACTTATTCCAGTAATATCAAGGCACTACAGGAGATCTACGGCAGGAACTAGAATATTTTTATGTGCCGATGATGAGGTTAAACGGTTAGCGGGGAAACCCCAAAGTACAGTTTTAAAAATAAAAAGAACTTGAAGAGAATATTATGTGGACCTTGGTTACAACCGGGGGTGGCACAGGCTTGTGCTGTGAGTGACTGTGGTACTCTCCCTTGCAATGGATGTAATTTCTGTGCATATATAGACACCAGTGGAGAATTTAAGCATTCAGATATTAATAGAGTGTTTAAATTTAAACTCTCAGCAAATTGTAATAGTGTCAACATTATCTACTTGGCCCATTGTCTGGCCTGTATGTCATTCTATGTTGGTATGACCACCAGGAGACTTAGGGATAGAATGAGAGAGCATTGTTATGACATTGGGAGGTTAGTGGAAACAAATGCTTTGGCGAGACATGTTGAGAGGCATGGAGACACACACAGATTTGTTTTTATGGTCATAAATAGGGTCACAGACTATGGCAAAGGTGGAGATATGAAACTGAGAGTTGAGACCAAAGAACTTGAATGGATTGTGAGACTTAGGGCTAGTACAGGGAAGGGACTGAATGATAAAATAAATATTAAGCCTATTTTGTTAGGCAGGGATTTGCTTAAGTAGTTGTACATACATATGGGTTAGCCCTATATATTTATATGTCCCTATCTGTACAGCTCTATGCTATAAATTTTATTTTAAGTGCAATTTGACTAAGCTTTTTTCAGGTGACACAGTGGATCTCTTGGTAATTTTTATGTTGTGTGCCTTGAAATGAAGGTGGGGATTTTATCAATTGAGTTGTGCTGAAATGGTATAAAATGGGGGCTTTGTTCTGTTTTTATTGTCTGATGAAGTGGCTTAGTCCACTAAAGTGCTCACCTTTGTCTTGTGTAGAATAAATAGGTTCATAGGTTCGTACTAGACTATTTGCCCGAGGGCATTTACAAGCCTAGCCCATAGTTTTGTGGCTTATGCCACCCCTTTAGTATGGGGAACTATACCCATTATTTTGCTGTGCCTCTGTCGAGCAGTGACACTGAGGTAATCCCTGGAGTATATCTGCGATCTCCCATCCATTGGTCAAGATTTCTCTTGAACAAGGCCAGCGAGGTGCTCTTCCTCACATATACCGGGATTTTATTCCACAGCATAGGGAGTCTTTGGGTGATGAATCTATCCCTCCAGCACGTCCTATTAATAGCCGTGTCGAGGTTTAAGTCTCCCGCCCTTGTGGCTCTGACGGATCTAGATTTTTTGAGGTGAAGCATATTCATCAAATCTGGGTTTGACATGGCCTTGTATGTTAGGCAAAGGTCACCTCTGAGCAAGCGGTGGCGACTGAATAGAGCTGGAGTTCTTTCAGTCGGGCAGCATAGGACAGATGTTTGAGACCCTTTATCCTTTTGGTGAGGAACTTTTGTGGCCTCTCCAGCTGCTGCAAGTGTCGGGTCAGATACATTCCGAATGGGGCATTGTACTCAATCATTGGTCTGATGAGTGATGAGTATAGGGAGACTATGACCTCCCTTGACCTAGATGAGAATCCCTTCATGATAAGGTGGGCAATGTAGAAGGTCTTCCTAACTACTTTAGCTACATGGGTGTCGAATGACAGACTACTATCAACCTGGGTCCCCAGGTCCCTGATAACTACTTCTGTGCTCAGTGGATTGCCACCTATTTGGTAGCTAGGGGTAACCTTGTTTTTCCCGAAGGGTATGACTATGCATTTTTTGGCATTTAACTTTAGGCCATGGCTCTGGCACCAGCTATCCGTTTCTGTGAGACCCTTCTGAAGGATATCTGTCAGATGTGTTTTCTACTATGGCGCCCAGTTTGCAGTCATCTGCAAACTTTGTCAGTCATAACCCTCCTGTGTTTGCTTGTACTTCGGAAAAGTAGATGCCAAACAAGAGTGGGCCCAGGACTGAGCCCTGTGGTACACCACTTGTGACAGGCTTTGAGTCTGACATGGCGCCAGCAACTCTGACCCTGTGGGTTCTGTCACTCAGCCAGTTTGCAACCCATCTTGTGATGTATGGGTTAACATTTAAGCTGATGAGTTTTTCAATGATACCCGAGTGGGATATTGTATCGAAGGCCTTCGCCAGATCGAGGTAGGCTGTATGGACTGCCTTTCCCTCATCAATGGCTTTGGTGACTGTTTCGAAAAAGCCAACCAAGTTTAGAAGGCATTATCTGCCTTTGACAAAGCCAAACTGGGATGGATCCAAAGTCTGCAAATTCCCTATGGATCCAAAGTCTGCAAATTCCCTATGTCTTTATTTATGAGGTCCATTATGATCCTCTCCATGGCTTTGCAGATAAGGCGTGTCAAGCTAATGGGCCGGTAATTTCCAGGGTCGGTGGAGGCACCGCCTTTGTGAAGTGGGACCACAGTTGCAGTGCGCCACTCCTGGAGTGCGTATCCAGAGGTAAGACTATGATTAAACAGCTGTCCTAGCTGTGGGTTTAATTCCTCGTTGAGTTAAGTGGAGCACACAGCCGGGGACACCATCAGGTCCCATGGATGCTGTGTTTTTTGCTTTGGAGAGAGCAGTTCTCACTTGGGCGTTGGAGATGTTTGGGGTGCTGCAATCGCTTGGTATAGATATCTCTCCTTTTGGGGGGGAGAAGTTTGCACTGAACCTGTCAGCCAGTATGATGGCAATGTCTGTAGGATCAGTAATCTTCACATCATTTTGAACTAGTTCTGAGCATATCTGGGAGTTTCCTCCCAGGTTTCTAACATAGCTAAAGAAGGCCTTATGATTGTCTTTTGAGTCTTTAGCTATTTTTCTCTCAAAATTTGCTTTGGATGATTTTATGAGAGCTCTTAGTTTTTTACTTATAGTGATCAAGGGTGTCTTACCTTTTAAGGATTTTGCTCTATCTTGTAGTAGCTTCCTCCTTTTGTTGTAGAGTTTGTTTATGGCTGGGGTCCACCAGACTGGACGCTTGCCTTTGGTACAAAGAGTCTTTGTTTTGCTTGGGATTGCCTTATCCATGCAGTCCTGCAGGTGCTGGTAGAAGGCATTTTTAAGTGATTCAGCAGCTTGAGTACTGTTTTCCGCCGGCTCGGGGGCCTTAAAGGAGACCACACTAGTCTTTAGAAGTGTGAAGTCGGCTTTCGAGTAGTTCTTTACTGTGGTCTTTTTTATTTCAGGTGGGGGTGGGATGAGGACCTCCAGCGAGATTAGTTTGTGATCTGATCTCACCAGTGAGGGGTATACTTCCGGTGTTGAACATTGTGCTCCCATGTTCGTGATGATGAGATCAAGTATGTTTTCTCCTCTTGTGGGGATGGTGACTAGTTGTTCCATGGCATTTGAGTTTATGAATTCCAGGAACTTTTGGGCTAGGGTGTTTGGGCTTGAGTAGTGTTCCCAGTCTATATTAGGGTAATTGAAGTCACCTAGTATGATGGTGTTTGGTGATACATTTATCCCCTCTAGTGTTTTCAGGAAGGCCATGTGAGGTTCCTGAGTTTGTGAGGGTGGCCTGTAACATGCTACAATTTGCAGAGCAGTCTTGCCTATGGTTAATTGCACCTGGATGGTCTCCGATGCATCGTGCGTTGCCACCAGTCTTGAGGTGTGGGTGTCCTTGATGAATATGGATACCCCCCCTCCTTTCTTGGTATTGTCCGGATTTTGGGACCGGAACGCATGATAAGAGGTAAAACCTGATAGTGCTGGGGTGCTCTCAGGAGCCTTGAACCAGGTTTCTGTCACTGCACAGACATCGATGTTCTCCATACTGAGAAGGGCCTCGAGTGCGTGCATTTTGAGATTTAGACTTCTGGCATTGAGCAGCATTACCCTTAGTTTTTTTCCTTTTTTGTGTTCTAGGGTGGTAGGTTTAGAATTTGAGCCTTGCCTAAAAAAGGCACTATGGGGGTGGCAAGAGCCTTTGCCAATATCCGGAATTCCAGGGGTGACAGGTGCAAGCCGTCCCTTGCGAAGCAGCGTGGCTTGTCCAGCATGTCATCCCAGGCAGACAGACATTGGATCCCCTTTGAATGACACCAGAGTTTAAGCCAATTGTTAAAGCTGATCATCTTATCTCTGTATTGTGGCATCATTCTTGGTGAAGGTAGGATACTGCTCAAGGTCAGGGTCATACCTGCCTGGGCTACATAATCAGAGAGCTCCTCAATGTCTCTTTTCATGTAGTCCAAGGAGGTACGTCTCAGGTCGTTTACACCAGCGTGGACAATGACTGAGTCATATTTGTACCTGCTGTTGAGAGACCTGAGTGCTTGCGTTATGTGGTGGATTCTAGCGCCCGACAGGCAGCTTACTGTGACCTTCTCCTTACTCAGTCTGGTGAGCGGGACGTCAGTGTGTCTGACTATGGAGTCACCAATGACTAGTGTGTCTGGCATTGTGTTTGGCCTTAAGGGCTGTGACTGTTTGAGACACTGACTGTGAGGTCTATGTGTTGCAGGTGTTGTGTTCTGAGGTGGTGGTTGTTTGGGTGTCTGCTTTGGTGGCCTCTGCTGTTTTGGTAGATTTTTGATCAGAGCCGCCGAGTATGTCTTTGTGTGTTTATGTGTATGATTTGAGGTTGTGATGGTACTATGTGAGACTGGGTACAGTTTTAAAAATAAAAAGAACTTGAAGAGAATATTATGTGGACCTTGGTTACAACCGGGGGTGGCACAGGCTTGTGCTGTGAGTGACTGTGGTACTCTCCCTTGCAATGGATGTAAATTGCTTTTATTTTTCTACAGCCGTGGCCTGTTGCTTCCTTTGGTTGTTTTTACACAATACAAAAGTATGTATTTGCATATTAAATCGATCTTTTTATTCATTTTATATATTGAGGCTTAAGGAATTACTTTAAACAAAATTAATTTTTCCATTATAATTTTAGCTGCTTCTGCTACTCCTCTGCCTTTGTGGGTAAGTAGCACAGTATTGGAAAGTTTTATAGACAATTGTTAGCAATATTCTCTGATAATTTCATGAAAAAATGTTAAATGATTTTGGAGATGCTGGGGTTTATACACAAAAGGGAAAAAAATAAAGAGCAGTCAATGCGCTAGAGTACAATAAGATACTTAGCTGCACACTACTTTAAGAAGCACGATAGTTCTTGTCAACCCTTGCAGCATTTACTAGCACTCAAACACCCAAAAGGAGGAAAAGCTATATATGATATTCCTGGTAAAATTTGTCTCTAACCATCCAATCCTCAAGACTAACCTTAAAGGTAGCCAAAGTAGTACTTTGACCTGAAATTGTAACTTATCTCAGACAGGGAATACTCAGGAACCTCTCCCTTCAGCAAGTCTTATTGTTGGTGTACGGATCTAGTATGTGTGCTTATAAAGCCACTGATTTTGCAAAGACAAATGAAATCAAATAGGATTGGGTTTTTCATGGCTTGAAAAGTGAGAGACAGGTACCTATGTAACCACGGGCTACTGAGTATAAAGAGTCATACCAATTTATTGGAATAGTTGAAGGATTAAAGGCATTTAATTTTCTTGGTTAGAAATCTTTAAGGCCTTTCCAGTTGATCAGTACATTAGGAATTGAGCATACCAAAGAGGACATTACTCTTCCCTTATCAAAACCATTATCACAAACCGAGTGATAAGGATGACTTATTGATAATCCATGAAACCCAAAGCAACAAATTGGAATCTTTAATTACTGAACATAATGTAATCATACTAGATGATTACAACTATCCATCCACAAATCAGATGTCATATTTTACAAATACACTAAAAGGTTCCTAAACATCAACAATGCTCACTTTTTTGTCCAACTGATGTTGTGTCCTACTAAGGGATCAGACCTACTAGATTTAGTTCTTACGAGTAGCAGTCACTCCACTTTAGCCAAATCAGACCATCATGCTGTCTTCGCCATAAGATCCCAGTCTAAGATATCTTCAAATCTCACTACCTTCAGAAACTTCTCAAAGGCTAATTTCCTAGCACTAATGCCTAATCTACTGACCTAATGAGATTTAAAATCTCTCCACCAACTGAAATACCCCAAAAACCAACTCTAGGAACCCAAGCCTACATCATAATACAAACAGGACCTGTTAGCTGGACATATCTCTCTCCCATTTACCACCCCATGAGGACCTCATAGCCAAAGCAGCTGTTTAAGACAACTACTTATATTACCATCTAAACTCCCACATTGAATCTTTTGTCTCTACTCATCACAAATGCAATAAATACAATACCAAGTTCAAAAGTAAACATCTCTGGTGGAACTCCTGCATCAAACTCTTGAAAATAAACTTACTTCCTATTGCTCCAAAAGTGACCTCAAGAGGGTAAAAGATCAAAAGGATAAAGCTAAATATGAATGAAATACTGATGCTATATCCAAAAATTACCACACAGTCTTACTTAACCACTTTAGGAAACTCAAACAATAATTCAGCTGTACAATGGGGTGATAACAAATGGTTATCAGCTATTATGACTCAGAGGATATGGCAAACATTGTAGTGGACACACTTAGCCAAGATATCTACCCTCTGCACCACCCATCCATGGTTTCTCCCCCACAAAATCAGGCTGGCACCTTCATTTCTGATTTTGTCAGAACAAGTACTAAAATCCCTCTCCAAAACAAAACAGACAAAAAAATTAAATTAGCAAAGAAAATATATTGGAGTGTTCCTTGTTGGCATGAAATACTGCCTAGATTCCCTTACAAACTCTAAATCTCCCCTGATTATATACTTAAGGTATTGGAGAACAGTTGTTGTGCCCCCCCCCCCTCCCCTCCACAAGGGTGGCCCAGCCACTCATCCTGGGAGCTACAGACTAATTAGCCTTGCCAGGCTCATTTATAAAAATACTGGAATATATAATTATGCAGTTCCCAAATAAGAATATTGGCAGCTTACAGTCTCTCAGCTCACACCAATTTGCTATTGTGATGACCAGATCCTGCCTACTTAACTTGGCATACTTCTGAGAGAGAGAGATGTACTGGACAAAGGAAAACCAGTACTCTCTTTCAACCTAAACCTACTTTCTGTACTATCCTACACTGATGAAGTCCCCAGTTTTAGAGGATGAAAGCGTTCAGTCTGTGTGTCTGTATGTTGGAAGAATAAAAACAGCTTGGACTGAAGAGTATGGCTGACTGGAAGTGTTACCTACTGCTTTACAATGTATGTTTTGGACTTTTTTTAGTTATATTTTACACTGTGGTTACCTTTGGTTTTGTATCACTTAAAGAGACTCTGATTAACCCCAAATAAAGTTCAGCTGTCCTAGTAGGATTTTCCTGACATTTACTCAGTTGCCTACTACAGCAAAAGCCATGGTTTGCAGAAAGCTTACAAAGCATCAAAGGGATCTCACTCTTGAAAGGTACCAGTCAGACGAAGGGTACAAAAAATTTCCACAGCATTGGATATACCAGGGAACACAGTGAAGACAGTCAAAAAGTGGAGAAAATACGGGACAACAGTGACATTGCAATGAACTGGATGTCCCCACAAGACTGATGAAAAGACAAGATGAAAACTGGTCAGGGAGGCTGCCAAGAGACCTACAGCAACACTGAAGGAGCTACAGGAACTTCTGGCAAGTAATGGTTTTGTACTACATGTGACAACATTCTCCCATATTCTCCATATGTCTGGACTATGGGGTAGGGTTGCAAGACAGAACCCTTTTCTTACATAGAAAAACATCTAGGCCCGGCTACAATTTGCAAAACAATACATCAAGTCTCCCAAAAGCATGTGGGAAAATGTGTTATGGTCCAATGAGACCAAGGTTACACTTTTTGGCCACAATTCCAAAAGATACGTTTGGTGCAAAAACAACACTTCGCATCACCAAAAGAACACCATCCCCACGGTGAAGCATGGTGGTGGCAGTATCATGCTTTGGGGTTGCTTTTCATCAGCTGGAACTGGGGCTTTACTCAAGGTGGCGGGAATTATGAACAGTTCCAAATACCGGTCACTTTTGGCCCAAAACCTTCAGACGTCTGCTAGAAAGCTGAAGATGAAGAGGAATTTCACCTTTCAACATGACAGTGAACCTCAGCATATATCCAAATCAACAAAAGAATGGCTTTACCAGAAGAAAAGTAAAGTTTTGGAATGGCCCAGCCAGCGCCCAGACCTAAATCCAATAGAAAATCTGTGGGGTGACCTGAAGAGGGCAGTTCACAAGAGATGCCCTCACAATCTGACAGATTTGAGCGCTTTTGCAAGGAAGAGTGGGCAAATATTGCCAAGTCAAGATGTGCCATGCTGATAGACTCATACCCAAGACGACCGAATGTTGTAATTAAATCAAAAGGTGCTTGAACAAAGTATTGGTTTGAGGGTGTGCACACTTTTGCAACCAGCTTATTGCACTTTTTTATTTTTTATATTTTTTCCCCTAACAGATTTGTTTGTTTTTCAATTGAATTGTACAGGTTATAGATCACATTAAAGGTGGGAAAAATTTTGAAATGATTTATTGTGGTCTCGTTTTTATATCAGAAAAATCTGGCATTTTAACAGGGGTGTGTACGCTTTTTATATCCACTGTAGCTAAAACTGACTTGAACTAAACAATACAACATACATGCTATCTGCCCGAGGGCATTTATAAGCCTAGCCAGAGTGTGTCGGCTTTCGCCGCCCCATTGATTAATTAACTGATCCTTTGTCAAGCAGAGCCAATGAAGCGATCCCAGGGGTGTATTTTCTGTTACCCATCCACTCGTTAAGGTTTCTCTTGAAGAATGTTAGTGAGGGGCTCTGCCTGATGTAGTTTGGAATTTTGTTCCAAAGCATGGGAGTCTCTGTGACAGGAATCTATCCCTCCAGCATGTTCTATTTATTGTTGTGGCGAGGTTTAGCTCACTAGAACGTGTGGCTCGCAGTGACTTGGATTTCTTAGGTGGAGTATGTCCATCAATTCTGAGTTGGACATGGCTTTGTAAGTCAGGCAGAGATCACCTCTGAGTAAGCAATATGCCACTGAGTACAGCCGGAGTTTTTTCAGTTGGGTTGCATAGGGCCAGTAATCCTCTTGGTGAGGTACTTTTGTGGTCTTTCCAGCTGTTGGAAGTGTCTTGTGAGGTACATCCCAAATGGGGCATTGCACTCTATGATGGGTCTAATGAGTGACGAGTAGAGGGGCACTATAACCTCTATTTCTAGATGCGAACCCTTTAGTAATTAGATGGGTCACATAGAAGGATTTCTTAACTACTTTGGCAATATGATTGTCAAAGGAGAGATTACTATCTACCTGGGTCCCCAGATCTCTTATTACCTCTTCTGTATTAAGGGGGCTGCCATCTATGTGGTAATTCGCGGGTGTTTTGTTTTTCCCAAATGGGATGACTATGCATATTTTGGCGTTTAGCTTGAGGCCATGACTTTGACACCATTTGCCCATCTCAGTAAGGCCCTTTTGGAGGATGTCCGTGTCAGCCGGAGAGTCAATTATGGCCCCCAGTTTGCAGTCATCGGTGAACTTGGTTAGCCATAGTCCTCCTGTGTTTGCCTGTACTTCTGAGAAGTATATGCCGAACAGTATGGGTCCCAGGACCAAGCCTTGCGAGACACCACTTGTGACTGGTTTAGAGTCGGACCTGGAGCCCGCTATTCTTACTGTGTGAGTTCTGTCTGTAAGCCAGTTGGCAACTCATCTAGTGATGTAGGGGGGTTTATGTTCAGGCTGGTGAGTTTTTCTGTAATACCCGAGTGGGGAATGGTGTCAAAAGCCTTGGCGAGGTCAAGGTAGGCTATGTGAACCACATTTCCCTCGTCTATGGCCTTAGTGACTGTCTCGAAGAAGTCAACCAGATTTAGTAGGCATGATCTGCCCTTAACGCCAAACTGGGTTGGGTCAAGTGTTTGGAGGTTCCCCATTGTATTTAATGAGTTCCATGATGATGCGCTCCATAGCCTTGCAGATCAGGCTAGTCATGCTTATTGGGCAATAGTTACCAGGGTCAGTTGTGGCCCCTCCTTTGTGGAGAGGAATAACCGTTGTTGTGTGCCATTCTATGAGCACATAGCCTGTGGAGAGGCTGAGGTTGAACAGCGTGTTTAGGTGGGGGGTTAGTTCGTTCTGTAGTTCGCGCAGGATGCAGCCTGGGACACCATCTGGTCCCACTGACGCTGTGCTTTTGGCTTTTGAAAGGGGTGTTTTCACCTGTGCATCTGTGATTTTTGGGACACTACACTTTTCCGGTATTGTTGTGGGCCCTTTTGGGGGGGTGGGGTGAAGTTTGGACTGAATCTATCTGCCAGGATGTTGGAAATATCAGTAGGTTCAGTATATTTTGAGCTATTTTGCACTAGTTCAGTGCATATCTGCGAGTTGCCACTTAGATTCTTAACATAGGTAAAGAAGGCTTTGTGGTTACCTTTTGAATCCTTGGCTATTTTTCTTTTGAAGTTAGCCTTGGATGATTTCATGAGGGACCTTAGTTTCTTACTGATACTGATCAGGGATGTCTCTCCTTCTTGGGATTTGCTTTTTTTCTGAACAGGTTTCCTCCCTCTATTTTATAGTCCGTCTATGGCAGGGGCCCACCAAACTGTTTTCCTTCTCTTAGAGGAGTGAGTCATGGTTTTGCTAGGGATGGTATGATCCGTGCATCCTTGTAGGTGCTCATAGAGTGCATTTGTAAAGGTTTCTGCATCTTGGGCAGCGTTATCCTTTAGCGTGGGGGCTGTGAAACTTACCACTTCTGTCTTAAGTAAGGTGAAGTTTGCTTTAGAAAAGTTTTTTTTACTGTGGTTGCTTTAGCTGGTGGTGGTGGGGTGTGGGCATCCAGAGTGATTAGTTTATGATCTGATCTAACCAGTGACGGGTTGACCTCTGGTGTGGAACACCTGTCGCCCATGTTGGTGATGACCAGGTCCAATAGGTTTTCACCTCTGGTAGGGGAGTTTACCAGCTGATCCAGGGTGTTTGAGTTGATGAATTCCAGGAAGCACTGGGCGTGGGCGTTTGTACTCGAGTTTTCCCAGTGAATGGTAGGGTAATTGAAATTGCCCAATATCAGGGTGTTCGGTAGGACCTTCATGTTTTCCAGCGTCTCCAGAAAGGTGGAGTGGTGGTCATGGAGGGTGATCTGTAGCAGGCCACAATTTGCACTGCAGATTTGCCCGATGTTAGTTGCACATGGATGATCTCAGAGGTATCATGCTGCGCCACTAACCTGGAATGATGAATATGGATACACCCCCTCCTTTTGTGTTTCGGTCCGTGTTCTGTGGCCGAAACGTCTGGTATGAGTTGTAGCCCGGTAGTGCTGGGGTGCTCTCTGGAGCCTTAAACCAGGTTTCAGTTACTGTACAGATGTCAACGTTCTCCATACTGAAGAGTGCTTCGAGCGCGTGCATTTTGAGATTTAAACTCCTGGTGCTGAGTAGCATAATCCTCAGTTTTTTGTTAACTGTGCTGTTTATGGAGGTGGGTTTCACTTTTGAGCCTTGCCTAAAAAAAGACACTATGGGGGCAGCAAGAGCCTTAGCCAGTATTCGAAAACCTAGGGGTGGACAGGTGCAAGCCATCTCTTGCGAAGAAACGTGGCTTGTTGAGTATGTCGTCCCAGGCTGACAGACACTGGATCCCCTTTGAATGACACCAGAAGCTTAGCCAATTGTTGAATTTGATATTTTTTTCTTTATACTGAGGTATCATTCTTGGTGAGGGCAAGATGCTACTCAGGGTCAGGGTCATACCAACCTGGGCTACATGATCAGAGAGCTCTTCCATGTGTCTTTTCAAGTAGTCCAGGGAGGTACGTCTCAGGTCATTCACACCAACATGAACAATGACAGAGTCATATTTGTACTTGTTCTGGAATGACCCGAGTGCTTGTGTTATGTGGCGGATTCTGGCTCCCGACAGGCAGCTAACAGTAACCTTCTGCTTGTCCAGCCTAGTAAGTGGGACATCAGTGTGCCTGACTATAGAGTCACCTATTACTAGTGTGTTAGGTATGTTATTTCGCCTTAAGGGCTGTGACTGTGCGGCACACTGACTTTGTGTTTTACGTGTTGTCTGGCTTGTGACGGAAGGTGCAGGTTGTTTGGGTGTCTGCTTTGGAGGTCTCTGATGCTTTTGCAGGTTTTTATTTAGAGCTTCCGAGTATGATTTTGTGTATTTATGTGTATTTTTTGCCAGTGCTGTTTTAGTAGGTTTATGTGCGGCTGGAGGTGTGGTGCAAGTGTTAACCTTCTCCTCCTGATGGTCTGTTCCAGTCTTGGGTGGAGACAGCTTAGCTTCCAGTTTGCCTGTATAATTGCATCTCTCGCATATGTTAGTGTTTTGTGCTAGGAGGTCAGGGTTGTCTGTGTACATGAGGCAGTTGTAACATTGCCTCAGGATACACAGATTCACCAGCTGGACTGGAGAGTACACCTGAAATTGCCCTTTGGCCATGCCTGAATAGTAGGATGAGCGTAGTCGCTTGGTTGGTGAGGGGTGAATAAAGAGCCTTGCCCTGCTGGGCAATCAGTGTCAGGGTATATTAGTGCTTGCTATTAGGTCTGAGCAAGTGCTGGGCTGTAGGATGCTTTTTGAGTGCTTAGGTTTAGAGTTAGACTAGTTTCAAGGTAAAAACTGAAGAGGAGACTTAGTGGAGCCGAGAATAATTTAACCATAGGTAACCGGCGCTGCCTGGTGCGCAAAACCATGCAAACATGGTTTTTATAGTAGGGAAATGGAAGAGAGAGAAATTAGCCCAAAATGGCCAATAAACTACTAACTTCTGGGCTGGAACCACTCCTACAGGGACAGATAGGTTGCTCAAAGCTCCCCTCTCTCACAGGTGAACAGAGAAACGTCCTTCTATCCAAGTAAGGTATGGGCAACTGGACTAGACTAGCTTAGAAAGGCGGGAAACAAGGAATTTTTTTTTTTTTTTTTTTTTAAAAGATAAGGCAAAAATAGTAAAAAATACACTTAAAACATCTTTAACTATCAGAAAAGGCCATCACACTTTAGTGTGTAGCCTACAACAGTTAAACAAATTATTTAAACAAAAAACAACTTTTTAAAAAGTGCAGGCAGTCAAATAAGTACAATATGTGAAAAAAAAACAAGCTTTTAAATCACAATAAACACTGAAAAATCTGAACTTAGGTGGAAAACAGTTAAGTACAGCAAGAAAGTACAGAAAACTGATACTTAATCACTCCAAAGTCTCTCTTCTAAGCTAGAAGGCTTGTATCAGTTTAAGGCTTTCTAGTGCTACCCAGTAGGTTAGTTACAGGAAAGATGGGAAACAAGCGCAGATGTGGTCTTTTAAACCAGATAGTTGAAAGATGGACAAACTGTCCAAATGGTCAATGAACTACAATTTCTGGGCCAAGAACCTCACCTCTCATGGTAGACAGGCTACCTAGTGCTTACCACTCCCACTGATAAGCTAGAAGGCTTCTCTCCAACACAGAAAAGCTTGGGGTGCTCATAAGCTTACTAACAATCCTAGATACAGCAACTCTGTAACCGGACTAAGCTAGTTATAAGAAAGGCGGGAAACAGGCGCAAGTGTGGCTTTCAAACCAGAAAGTAGAAAGAGATGGAAAAAAACTGCTCAAACAGCCAATAGCTACAATTTCTGGGCCAGGGACCACTCCTCTTGTGGTAGATAGGCTACCTGATGCTTACCACTCCCACTGATAAGCTAGAAGGCTTCTCTCCAACACGGAAAGGCTTGGGGGGGGCTCAGAAGCTTACAAAGAGTCCTGGATACAGCAAATCTGTACCTGGACTAGACTAGTAACAGGAAAGGCAAGAAACAAGCGCAAACACAGGCTTTTAAATCAGAAGGTTGAAAGAGATGGAAAAGCTTCCCAAACGGCCAATAAACTGTTATTTCTGGGCCAGAAACCTATCCTCCTGTGGTAGATAGGTTACCTAGTTCTTACCACTCCCACTGATTAGCTAGAAGGCTTCTCTCCAACACAGAAGGGCTTGGGGGGCTCAGAAGCTTACCAACAGTCCTGAATACAGCAAATCTGTACCTGGACTACACCAATTATAAGAAAAGCGGGGACCAAACGCAAAACAGGCTTTTAACCAGAAAGTAGAAAGAGATGGACAAACTGCCCAAACGGCCAGTGAACTACAATTTCAGGGCCAAAACCCACTCTTCCCGTGGTAGATAAGCTAGAAGGCTTCCCTCCGATACAGAAAGGCTTGGGAGGCTCAGAATCTTACCAACAGTCCTGGATACAGCAAGTCTGTATCTGGACTTGATTAGTCACACGAAAGGCAGGAAACAAGCTTAGAATTTTTTTTTGTTACAGAAAAGCAGCTAGAACAGCAGTACATGCAATTCAAATTGCAGTGCATGCCAGCACACCCGAGTGTGTAGCAACACTACAGCAAATACAGTTCAAATAAATGCAATTAAATTAACAAATAACTAAAAAACAAGTGCAGAAGGCAGTAAGTTAGGAGGCCACTAACAAGCAGTAATAAGTGCAGAGTAAGAGCGACAGAACAGATAACAGCAAGCAGAAGTGTAACTAAGACAGTTACAGTAAGAGCAGCTGAATAAAATATATATTTTATTTTTTTTTTGCAGCTCAAAGTAGTGCACAGCAACTAGTGCAAACCAGAAAAACGTCCACCCACATTACCAACTTAATATAAAGAGATAGCTTTGCAAGGTAACTTAGATTACAATCAAAATTTAAATCACCATGAAAGCTCTGTGTATGTAGAAAAAAATTTTTTTACTGGGATAAGGCTTGTAATAAATCACAAGGTTTTCATAGAGCACTCAGTCATACTTCCTCACCAAATGGATCTGCCCTTCTACTATACTTCAGGGAAAGAAGTGCCCCCCCCCCCCCGATCCTAAAAAAAGGTCCAGACTGTTAAGTTCTTCTGCCAAGGAAACTTACAAAAAAACTATTTTGGGGGAAACTAGGGCCTGGTTCTTCACCAGTAGTAATGAATAAGCCAGATTCTAAATTTGGGCAGCAATGTTAGTTGAGGTTCTATGGCATGAATAAAGCTGATGTTTGTTTCCTGATATTCGGAGTCAAATTACCTGCAAATGAAATACTGGAGGAAAAGTTCAAGAACCAGTGAAGACATTCTTTCTGAGCTACTCTGTCCTTTTCTGAATTGTCCTTTTAACATTCTCAGACTCTGCATGGTCAAGTGGGTACCCTCTTTTAAGATTTCTCTTTCAGAGGTCTACATATTTGATTGGTTTTATATATGAAGTTTCATGGTCTGCTTAAACTTTCTACTTTTGCAGTCCTCAAGGCTATGATTTGAGCCCAAATGGAATATGGCTGTTAAAATCCTCTGGGAATATTAGTCTGCTACATTCTGTTTATGGATTTGGCCACAGCATAAAACTCAAAACCATGTAGACTCTATCATTAAAAAAGAGCCACTGATTGTGAAGATCTGATAAAATGCAAAACAAACCTTTCTTCAAAGGAGTGAGAAAGTACAACCTTCAAAATGGAGAGAACATGTGCCAAAGTGTACCTACATCAGTGTATCCCAGCGCAAGACCAGCATTAGTACACATAGGGATGGAAAACTATGCTCTTAGAACTTCAGACTGGAAAATGACAAACATATGCCAAGATATAACATACTGATTTGCTTGATTGTCATAGATGATCATCTATCAATCATCTAAAAGTACCCAGAAATCAAAGGCTGATGTCACAGCAACATTAGGCATGTTTGCTTTACCTAGCATTAAGCTAACAGAAAAGAAGTGAGCAAACAGCTACCTGCTCAGACAGACATCAAGAGGCCATCTGGCTTTTCACTGGATGAAATGACACCTCTAAGCCACAAGTAAGGAAAAAATGGTGTTAAAGGTAAAGTCATAGTTGTAATAATCACCACAGTGGCATTTACATTTTCAAAACATTAGAGGAGAAAACTCTGACTTTAAAATCATATGATAAAATCCAAGACATTTTCTTACCATATCTGTTAACCTATGAATAAGATTTCTTCTTGATTGCTTCCAAGGCTGAGTTACTCCTTCCAAGAATCAAAATTCAGCATCAGTCCCGAAGAGCGAGGCTCACACCAGTGATGATACACATCATGACACGGCACACACCACACTATTAATGCAAATGTGTTTTGTCCCGTCTCCCAGTTAACCGCTATTCATCAACTACTACTTACCTGCAAATAAAGGAAAACTCACGATATGCAGTCGCCTTGTTTCAAAGTAACATACAAGTATAGAACTGCTTGAACTTATCAAGCCTACACACAAGTCAAAACTCATTGGGAAGAGTGACCACACACCAAAGAACAGAGGGTGATATCTTTGTCCACTAAGGGGGAGGGACTTCATTGTATATACAATAAGAACATATTTGTTATAGCTAACAAAGACCCTTCTTGATGAGTTCCAGAGTGGGGTAGAAACCCAAACAGTAAAACCACAGGGAAAGAAGGAGCCAAAGGGCGATACCAGAACCAGCCGTAATGCTGAACCTTTGGAATGACAACCAGTAGGCTCAACTCCAGGGCTGTGGCCAATGAACACAGACACACAAATGGAGAATCCCCCTCTTTTCTAGAGGAGGCAGCACAGATCCAACATACTGATACCCAATCTCACCCCCCAGCCTCACTTTGGAGCACCAGGAGTAGGAATCACTAATAAAACAAACTGCAACCTCCATAAAACCAATACGGTAGAATTAGAGAGAGAAGGGAAAATGAAGCACCCACCTACCATGCTGACCCGGAGAACCAAGCCAATAAAGTGAGAGAGCGCTACTCTGAAGACTGGCCTGCTTACAAAAAAAACACCCACCCAATGGACCACCAGATCAGAAAGGTGCGACTGCCAAGTCTATTCCTGGAGTTCAGTACTGCCAAAGAAGAAGACAGGGAAGTTTCCAAACGAAGGGACAAAAGACAAGACAGCCTTACCCGACAGTAAAGCTTGGCAGTACCTGGTCATGCTTTTCCGCTAAAAACCAAGAACAGAACAGGAGCTTAAACTGCAGGAAAGGATACCCCATACAAAACAGTTCCACAACAATCTGACATTTTGTAGAGCTTGCATTTCTTTAATTTGCTGCTCTTCTACAAAACAATACTTCTACATCACCTAATGGCAGGCAAGTTCTCCAGTATTCTATCATCAAAGCACCTTCAAAGTATGAAAAATAATTTTAACATTTTATCCATGTTAGAGTTTATTGTAATTTGCTCGTCTGAAAGCCTCCCCTCTCTAAAAATACCAGGGTTAATTATGAAATATGGCATTAAAATGACAGAGTTAATTAGATGTGTAGCGCTAACTTAAGTGTACATTAACTACAGGGAAACAATGCTATCAAGACAGTTGGTACCATTAACACTCAAAGGCAGTGTGCACATCACCCACAAAAGAAAAATTAAGGGAATCATTTTGTCCCACAGCTGCTTCATAGATGAGCCATGGGTTTGTTTCTCTAGATGTAATAGTAAAAATGAACTTCAATCTAATATAGATGGCAGAAGCATTCAAGTTATGCAATCCACAATCAATATCATTCCAAGCCCTATGGTACCTTGGCACTGGTAATGGATCCAAATGGTGTGAATTCCTTCCTTAGCTTTTCATCATCAATTGTGTCATCTAGATTCTTGATGTAAAGATTCACACCCTAAAGATTAAAACAAACAGCATTAAAAGCCTCTTTTCACCTTACAAAGTACAATTTTGTTTAAGTTCTCACCATGTAAGCCACCTAAAATATAAAGTACAAAGTCACACTTCTTCCTAAGTAATCTACAAACTGCCTTCTGTAAGATAAAACAAAGACAATAAAGGAAAATATAGATGAATATATATACTCAATCACAATGGCCTATTCCACAGGGGACAGGTAGAATACTAACAAGCCTTAAGGAACAGCTTAGATGCAAACAGATTAGTATTTACCATCACTAGATAGGTCACCAGCTTATTTATAGTCCAGGGCTTCCACCCAGTATCCACAGTCCCAAAAAGAGCCAAGGAAAGAACTGGATTCCTTAGCTTTATCCAACATCAGGGATGAAAGCACCCTTTCCTCCAACTCCCGCCAAAAGGAGTCAAGATAGTGAGGCAAATCTGCAACCTTCATCCTCCCTAGAAGCCACATCATACAGGAACTTATGAAACAGCATAATCCCTGGTGGCAAAGTGCTAACCGCTACTGTATTTTACTTATATTTGTTAATCAAGAATATCCAACTGGGAGACCACCTTTTTCAGTGACCATGTTTCCCCATTATCACAATCTGTTTTTATAAAAAACACATCTTTATTAACGCAACTTTTTATTTTTATCAGAACAGAATTCACCAATTAGAATAAAGATAAGGAACTGAAAAAAATCAGACCTATTGTGTAGTCAGTCACTATTTTATTATGGTCATGTTTTGCAGGAAAAATGTTTCCTGCTTTCACTACAGTAAAGATAAACACTGCAGCATATTAATTTCCTCATCACAGACTCGCACTCTGCTGCCTGTCTCTGTCTTGCATTTTGCCATCTCCACACATGCAGCACTTAGCACAACAATTTCTTAATGCAGGATGTTTTGTTGCACAACAGCAACAACGGTAGTAACAAAATGTAGCTTTATATAACAGCTAACGATTACATCAAACTAAAACGTCTGCAATGAAAGTCACTGATCAAAAAAATTGTGTGAAAGTTGCAACACTACTTACTAACATACATTTAGGCTTATAATGGCTGATTTTCAATATTTTGTCACAGATTTCTAGTTTCTGTAAGTCTCTTGAATGTGTGTAAGATGGTCACATTTCCTCTGAAGATATTTTACAGTATGCAATTTCCTTCTAAGCAGAAAAAAAATCTGAAAAACAAAAAGGGACTTTCTGCAGATCTAGGGAATCTCACTGTGCCCCTTTACTCAGTCCTCATTAGGCCAATCTTTGAATATAATACCCCTTTTGGCAAGCATCTGTGCAGACATTGCAACAACTGGAATGCCCACACAGATATCTTACTAAAAGGATACAAGGCCTAAACAACATGTGTTATATAGACCAACTCAAAGCTCTGTCCGTATACTTGGTATCCTATAGATTGCCAAGAGATAACCTGTGTCTGTCATCCTCTGACTCGATATTGGTGGATTTACTGCACTTTGGCAAGTCCAATGGCATCAGAAATACTCAGTTTAGTGATCTAAACCTCTTCTGCAATATCAACAGAATGGTTTGGAGGGGCAGACATCTCACAGAGGAACCACTGCTCTAGAACAGACTCGCCATCCACATGAAAAGTTTATCCTTGTCTGTATTGAAGCACAACTTGGATCTATGTTTGGAAAACAGAACATTTACCCCAGGTCTGCCCCCTGTACTGCTAATGGACAGAGGCAGCTCTTAAATGTTTTATCCCATACATGAGTCCACTCAAATTACCTAAGGTATGACCTAAGTTATTCTCATTAGGGATAATATATATTATCCACCATGGGATGTGTAGGGCCGATCTCTGACTAAATGAGAAAGGTTAATTAATTCAAGCACAAAAAGGGAAAGTTACTAGGTTTAAAAAGGCCCTCAAGGGCAGCTAGTCTAGTACTTGCCTATGAACCTGAGAAAACCAACAACTATCACTATAAGGTTCTTAAAAATATATGGATTTCAGATTTGGGGCAAAAAAAATTAACTGTAAACGTGCATAAATAATGGCAACCATAAATATTTTCCTTATATCTTAGAATGCTGATTTTAGGAATCCTCCATCATTTCACAGTCCCACTACAGAGGCTGATTCTGCAGCTACTTTGCAAAATTTATTTTTATGATAGAACCGTAAACAGTGGTGTAACTCATGACATGGGGGGTGTATCTTATATGATGAAAATGTAGAACTAAGTGTGGGAAGTTGTTGGAAATTTGTTGAATGTACCATAGAAACTGAAAATATAATCCCACATAATTCATTATTGATCACTTACTTTAGCCTGCAATGTGGTTACAAAGATTGAAAATGCACTTCTACCCAGGAACAAGTGGTGGCCCCAAAGCTCTAAGTGTTGAGTAATAAGCATTGGTGGGTAAGTGCTTAAATCTTGACTGGAAGAATAAGGCAGGGGCAAGAAAGTACAGTTGTATACACTTACCATAAATGTACATGTTCAAGTGTATTCACTGTTGCAGTCACTACATTTGGGTAATCTGCTGGCAGGTTGCCCTAAATCGGCCTGATTACGAAAGTCTTGGGTCCTGCGTCTGTTGCTGTCCCTTCTTCTATGACATCAGGTCGTCAGGGGTATAAAACATGCAGCCGACGCCATTATATCAGTTTTTCTTGCCCCAGATGTCAGGTGTCCCCCTAATGGGGAGCAAATACACCAAAAAGGCTTTTAAGCATAGTAAAGGAAAGTAGAGGTATAGCCAGAAAAAGTTAGGGGGCTGGAGGGAGGGTAACCAGGACTGCAACAGTGAATACACTCGAACATCTACATTTATGGTAAATGTACACAACTGTACTATGTTCTTTGTGTTTCATTGCTGCAGTCATTACATTTGGGTAGATTCCAAAAGCTATGGTTGGGAGGAGGAGTTTATACAATATTAGGGCCAGCTATAAGGCCCTGCAAGACAGCAGTGGCAAAGCCAGCTCTGGATTTAGAAAAAATTGGTAAATGATAATGCTTGGTGAAAGTATGTACAGAGCTCCAGGTAGCAGCTTCCAGGATGTCCTTGGTAGGAACACCTCTGAGAAAGGCTGCAGAAGTAGATGCAGCCCTGGTGGAGTGAGATCTGATCCCCTGGGGGATAGGTTTTCCATGGTGCTTATAGAAGAAATGATGCAATGGCTTATCCGTTTGTTTTGAAATAGCCTTCCCCTCTGCCCCTGCAGCAAATGCTACCAGTAGTTCAGATTTTCTTCGAGGTTTAGTCCTGTCCAAGTAGAATCTAAGTTGTCTGTGCACATCCAAGGAATGCAGAATCCGTTCCCCTTTGTTCTGTGGATTGGGAAAGAAGGTTGGTAAATGAATGGACTGATTAAGAGCCACACTGGAAACCACCTTTCGTATGAAGGATGGATTGGTCCTGAGAGATACCCTGTCCGCATGAAAGATGATGAAAGGCTCCACTGCCATAAGGGCCTGTAATTCAGACATCCTTCTAGCTGAAGTGATTGCAAAGGAAGGCTGTTTTCCAAGAAAGAAATTTTAAGTCTGCAGTAGCAGCTGGCTCGAAAGGAGGTAGAGTGAGTTTCTCCAAAATAAAGTTTAAAGGTTCCAGGCAGGGGTTGGAGCTCCCCTGTGTGGTCTCAGGTTTTTTGCCTCTCTGAGATACTACACATACACACACACACTTCTTAACAATGTTTGTATAAATATATAACATTTGTCATGAGTTATGTAAAAAACACACACAGCAGCTGTCACTGTCATACCTCCGGGATCAGGGACAAGACCGGAAGTAATCCGGAGCATTCAGGGACAGTAAGTGGAGGTTAGCTGACTAACAGAATGTGGCTTTATGGCCATTTTCTGAAGTAAAAGCCACCTCTAACCTTAGTTGATGTCATTCTTTATTACCAGCAAAAATCAGGGACATTGCGGACACACCACATGCAAGCACACGGAGAGGTACAGGGAGAGAGAGAGACACACACATATATTTTTAGTTAGGTCGGACTTTGGGACTGATCATAGGAACCTTTTCAGCCCTGATCATAGGTGTAAAAACACAGAGTTAGAATTCAATTGCTTCATGCAGTCCTAAAGAGCAATCAAGTTTCAGTGCAAAAGCATTTGCACATTAGACTACACTTCATTCTTTTCTATTAATGTTTTGAATATCAGTAACATACGTGCCGAGAAGGTTCTCTTATAACTGAAATAATGTGTACACATTCTTAGTTGGTGCAGACTGCAGAGGAATACTTGTAACGACTTACGCCTTAGGCGGTACCTCGCCTACTCTGGGCCCAAAGTAGAACAGCAATTGGCATCGGTGCCCCAAAAAAGTTAGAACCTAGATTTCGCAAGTATTGTATTTTCTTTGACTTGCACTTCTGTTGATACAACTTTCCTTATGAGAAAACTGTTAAGTGAAAAAAGCTGTTACCTCGTTAACGGAAAAGTACCAATGATCCTGACAAAACCATGTCAGAAGAGCAAAGTATTAAAAACTGGAGACAGCAGCGCGTTTGTAGAAATGAATAGTCACTGTCGAGAGGCAGGTGTGAGATTCAAGCTACTGTATCCAGGTGTCTTCCGGCAAGGGAAAAAAAACATTTTTGACGCAGAACAGGGTAAGGAGGATATAAAAAAGTTAATATAACAAAAAGTGAGCCAGCAATCAGAAGGAGACTCTGTTTCTCATTATTCTGAAGTTCATAGGGAGGCTGACAATGTAACCTTTCCAAGGTTCCAAAAAAAAAATGCTTGACACACAGAAAAAGCACAGGGGTTGATGACTAGATGAAGCAAGTGTGTCTTGGGCTTTATCCAGAGTCTGGTGTTGGGAGATAGAGATGAACAGGAAGACCACCAACATTAAAATTAATGAATAAATTGGGGACTATTTGTGGAACATGGCTTACACGGAAAAACGTGGCTGAAAAAGACCTGGTCAAACTTGTGGGTGGAGTGTCAAGCATACATCCCACTTATGTCTGATGTTTAGGAGGACACAAGGTGAAAAAGCAACTAAGTAAAAACAATTTTATTCTTTGTATAAAATATTTCAAGACATAACCTGCATGTTATATATAGTAAAGAGCAGCTTTTGTGTAGTGTGAAGTCAGGGGGTATTTAAATGTGGAGGGAGTGCTTTCAGTGACGGTTTCATGTGTTAAAGATGTTAAGTGAACAAGTACTTTTTTAGTTGCAAGAAATACAGGCTTTACAGTATAACAAGAGGAAAAAGGTCTTTAAAAGCAAGTTTAATGTTAATATGCTGTGATTTTGGGGTGGGGGTGTAAAAGTGCAATGATAAGGAGAATTAAGATATTTTTCTCTTATTTTACAAGGGTGAGTGTGCCTAGAGTAATGCCCTTGGCTGAAGCTATAAACAAGTGTTTTTTTTGTAAGCAAGCAGGCTTCAAAAACAAGATAAAATGATGAAAGCCATAAAAATGCAAATGTTCAGTGGCTTATTTTTTTTTTTCATTAGCAAATGTTCAGTGGGATTCAAATCTGCATCTGCTCATGCTTTGACCCCGAGATCAAACAACTGCTATGGGTAAATCCTGATATAACCACAAAACATGTGGATTACTGCTTAATTATATTTCACATGAACATCTGCATGTAACTGAAAGCCTCGACAAACATCCAATAACAATTTCAGATCATGCACCACTAAAAACTAAAAATGCAGTGTAATGAATTTCTCCACCTACCTGTTCAAGAGAGAGGATTTTAGGGGATGGGTAGTGGAAATTAATCAAGAATCATTAGGGAATATAGAAATAACTCCAGAAGTTTTAGCTAGTAAGTGAGATAAATGAAAATGGAGTTTAAAAACATGGTAGAAATAAGAGAAAGAAATATGGTTAAGAAATAACAGGAATTACTTAGAGGGGCTGACAAAGGTAAAATAACTGCAGAATAATGGGAATCTTACAGAACAAGAGAAGGCACAAATGCAGAGTGCTAAAGAGAAAATAAGGAAGTATCTGGAAAATAAGCACGAGTTGAGAAAGATTCCTATTAAACAACTATTTTTTGATAACTCCAGAGCACAAAACTTAGCACAACATCTTAGGCAACAGAAACTAGAAAGGGTTGTTGCCAAACACAGGGAGCCTATAAAATTAAAAATAATCAGATCTCTTGCAGATTTTTAGAGATATTTCGGAAATGTTATGAAAATTTGTACAGGGGATGAGATAAACATGGTGATGTATAATCAATCTTTGGGAGAGTCTCCAGGAACAGATTCCATTTCTGCAAAACTTTGGAATTTAGGAGGGAAAAAAAGTGATAAATGTCTTGAAGATTTTAACAGTATTCTAAAAGGAGGGGAAGCACCAACATCTTGGAAGAAAGTTGTGGTGGCTGTATTACCCAAAGATGATAAAGAATCATCAGACCAGCTTTATACAGACCCCATCGATTTTAAACCCTGATTATCTACAAAAAAGAATGGCAAAGGTGTTGCCACAATTGATAGATATGTATCAATGTAGTTTTGTGGAGAGAAAGCAAACAGTAATAGAACAATGATGATCCAGGGGGAAGCAGAATGTAAGACAATACTGTTGTTACTGGGTCTTGATGCAGAGAAAGCATTCAACGGAGTAAGTTGGGATTTTATGAGTACGGCAATGGAAGCATTTGCACTCCGTGATACAATAACACAATCAATTAGACTATATGAAGGATTGGAGGCAAGAATTAAAGTGGTAGGGCTCCGGCAAGAATTAAAGTGGTAGGGCTCCGCTCTGATAAGTTGTATCTGAGCAGAGGAACAAGGTGTGGGGGGGGGGGCACTTTTCCCTTTACTTAGTTTTATATGTAGAGCCTTTGGCAAAGAAAATCAGGGAATACCGCCACTCCAAACCAGTAACCAAAAAGGAGAGGCAGCCAGTGAGCTTCACAATTTTATTACAAATCCGGTCAGTAGTTAAGCGCTTTCATCCCTTAGGACTTCATCAGAACTGAGTTCTGATGAAATCCTAAGGGATGAAAGAGCTTAACTACTGACTGGATATGTAATAAAATTGTGAAACTCACTCATTGCCTCACCTTTTTGGTTAAAGAAAATAAGGAACTCAGAAATGCCAGAATATCATTTATATGGTAATCAAGAAAAGTTGTCTTTATTTGCAGATGACATTTTTGTGCCAGATAAATCCAGAAAAGGGCATTAAAGTATTGTGGAAAATTTTAAGACAGTTTCAAGTTTTTTTAGGATATAAAATAAATGAAGATAGAAACAAAGGCTACAGCTCTAAATTATGTACCCACAGACAAATTGCTTCAGCAATACTCCTACTTATGGGGACATAAGAAGCAGTATTCAGGAGTGTGCACTAAAAAATATTCTGTTATGGCAGCTCTTTTTTTGGATATGGATAGTAAAATACAAGCGGTGAAATCGTGTTTAGTCTCTTTAGTTTTATATACAGCTCAGGCGTTTTATCAACCAGAGAAGTTGATGACATGAATTAATAAGGAGTTAAAAGAATTTATCAGGAAGGGGAGGAGGGTAAAGGTCAAGTGGGATAAACTGATCCTTCATACAGAAATGAAAGTTATGTATTTACCATAATGCTAGATCTGTGTTGTCTTATTTTCAACTGCTTCAACATGTGGGTTGTTGGATCTGACCTCGGTGCCTTATACCACAGCACTGGATTCAAGAGCTCTGACTCCTCCCCTACCCACAATCCCCCTCTCCTGCCCGAATTACCTCAGATCAAGTTTGCTGGCCGATTTCAATTGGTCCTAAATTATGTAGGAAAAGAATGAAAACCACTATATACACCAAGTGGTATAAAGGTCAGAAAGGGTCAAACATGGTCTGGTCGATCCTCAGGAGGAGGAAATAATTTGATAATAGGAAGGAGGGAGAGGAATTGAAACAGATGAAAGTAAGACAACACAGATCTATCATTATGCTAAGTACACAACTTTCGTATCCAATGTCTATTTTCGTCTGATTCAACACGTGAGTTAAGATTCCCAAGCTACCCAAACAGGGACCCGAGTGAACTCGAGGGCATTCCTGAGTATGGCAAAATCAAATGATTTGCGAGTCTTAGACTGCACATCTAACTTATAATGAGATACAAATGTATGAGCTGAAGACCAAGTCACTGCAGCACATATCTCACTAACGCACTCTTTTCACAAATGCTGTTGAAGTTGCCATTGCTCTGGTAGAATGAGCCTTAAGCTTTGATTGTAAGTACAGATCTTTTGACTTCTAAACAAATGAAATGCAATCTGCTAGCCATTTTGATAGGGCTACTTGTAGACGTACGTTATCTAGGCTTCATCTTGGAAAAGGAAACAATTGGTCTGATTTTCTGAAACCCTCAGTATGATGTAGATAGAGCCTAAGTTGCCTATGGACATCTAAGGTAGGTTTCCCCCCTTGTTAACAAAATTTGGAAAAAATACTGGGAAATCAATTTGTTGGTTTAGGTTAGAGTCCTAAGCTACCTTGGGAGGAAAGGACAGGTTTGTCCTCAGGAATGAGGGTTTACAAGAAAGTGCTTAAAATTGTCACATTTTTTTGCTGATGGAATGGCAACTAAAAAGATAGTTTTCCATGAAAGAAACTTTAGATCTGATTAAGCTGTGGGCTCCTCAAAGGGTTTCTGGGTTAGGGCCTAGAGTAAAACTGTAATAGCCCAAGAAGCGACCAGATCATGAGCTGGGGGGTCTCAATAAGAATGTTCCTCTAAGGCAGGCCTTGGTCACACTGATAGAAGCCAGAGAGGTATTATGTCCTATGTGAAAGTTTGAAATGGTGACTAGTCACTCTATAATCAAAGTCCAGATACAGCCTGCCCTAAATAGTTCAGTAAAACTCCAAAATCTCAAGTGAGGGGGCTGAAAAAGGGTCTAACCCCTTTGAAGAGGTCCATACAGAAAAACATTTCCATTTACTTCTCTAAACCTTGGTCAAGTCCCTCTTCGAGGAAGAGATTATATGGACTACAGGGGGCAGAAAGCCTGGCATCTCTGGCAATCATTACAATCGGAAATACCATTTGGCTAGTTTTAGGGTCTGGAGATAAGGCAGAGGTAGCCTGGATGGGTGACTGAGGAAATCTGGAATGGGTTCCAGAACCCATGGAGGGTGCAGAAGATGAGGCCAAAGAAAGGAGAACCATACCTGCCAAAGCAATGAGGATTACTTTGGTTTTGTACTCCATGGCTTTCTGAATTAAGTTGGTAATGAGGGGAATTGGAGATAAAGCTTAAAGGAGACCTGGAGGCCAAAAATGGACTACAGCATCTCTCGGTGACTGTCCCTGTGGAGGGATGAGGGTAAAGTAACTTCTGCACTTGTTGAGGTATGAAGCAAAGACGTCACAGCAAGGTTGGCCTCAACAGCTAAAAATCTCCACTGCCACTGTTCTGTTGAGAGACCACTCGAGACAATAGGATAGTTTTGCTCAGTTTGTCTGTCAGGATATTGGGACATGCCAGGTATGTGCCTAGCCGCAATAAAATGGTTCGAAGACATTGCCCACTGCCAAACTCTCATGGCCTACCCGGCAAAGAGGGTAGGAGTGTGCTCTACCTTGTTTGTTCACATACCAAACCACTGACAAGTTGTCTTAGTGGATGTCAATCACATCCTTGGGTATGAGATCCTGAAAAGCCTGCAAAGTTAGGTGGACTTCCCTCAACTTCAAGACACTGATGTGAAGTTTGGCCTCTGATGTTGACCACATTCCTTGAACTGCCTTCCCTTTGAAATGCTCCCCCACCCTACCCTAGAAGGGAGGCATACATGATGACTGTGGCTTTAGGAAGAGGAGGACATAAAGGTCTGCAAAGGTCTTGAACAACTGTCTGGGACATAGCCCACCATTGTATATGATTCCTGAAAAAGTACAGTTTTGTACCTACCATAAATGTAGATGTTCGAGGATCCACATTGCTGCAGTCCTAACTATTGGGTAGTCCGCTGTCCAGTCGGCCCGAATACCAAAGTATATGGCTGACGTCGGTCAGGGCGCATTAGACTGACGTCAGTACGTCAGGGTACTAATGCGCATGACCGACGTCATATCCTCAGTCTTTTCTTGCCCCAGATGTCAGAAGACCCTAAAAAGACAAGGCCCAATATTCCTGCACCAAAAATATGTACAATATATACAAAATTATCAGCATATAACCTCACCTACACAACCACCCCTAAACACAGAGGGGAAGGAGGGAGGGTAAATTGGACTGCAGCAATGTGGATCCTCGAACATCTACATTTATGGTAGGTACAAAACTGTACTATGTTCTTCATTCCACATTGCTGCAGTCCTAACTATTGGGTAGAATCCCAAAGCAGAGGTAAGGGAGGCTGGCAAATCATAAAGAAGCAGGAGCTGACAACATGCCTTGCAAAATAGCTGTGGCAAAACCAGCCCTAGACTTAGAGTAGAGAGGAAGGTGATAATGCTTAGAGAAAGTATGCACTGAACTCCAAGTAGCTGCCTCCAAAATATCCTTAGTTGCCACCCCCCTTAGAAATGCTGTTGAAGTGGCAGTAGCCCTAGTGGAATGAGGCCTAATCCCAGCTGGAATCTCCTTGCCATGATGGGAATAACAAAATGCAATGCAAAACCCAATCCACCTAGAAATAGTTTGTTTTGACACAGGCTTGCCCTGAACTCAAAGCAAAAGAAACAAACAACTGCTGAGACTGCCTAAAATCCTTAGTCCTGCTTAAATAATAACGCAATTGCCTGTGTACATCTAAAGTGTGCAAAATCTTTTCCCCTTTATTTTGGGGGTCTGCATAAAAGTAGGCAAATGAATAGTTTGGTTTAAAGCCACACTAGAAACCACCTTAGGCATAAAGGAAGGATTAGTGCGTAATGATACCCTATCCTTATGGAAAATCAAAAGGGCTCTACTGCCATAAGGGCCTGCAACTCAGACACCCTTCTTGCAGAAGTAATAGCCAACAGAAAAGCAGTCTTCCATGACAAGTATTTCAATTCAGCAGTAGCCGCAGGCTCAAAAGGTTGTAGAGTAAGTTTTTCCAACACAAAATTGAGATCCCAAGCAGGAGTAGGAGCTCTACGGGGGTCTTATATTCTTTGCCCCTCTAAGAAACTGCTTGAACAAAGGATGAAAACAATGGTGGGTCACAATCATAGTGAGCTGAAATTGCTGCAGCATGAATCTTAATGGAAGAGAAGGACAAACCTTTGTCCAATAACTCAGTAAGATATTGAAGAGCCACACTCAAATTAGGCTCAGAAATCTCCAAATTCTTTGCTGTACTTCAAAATAAAAATCTCTTCCATTTTCTGCGTACACTTTCCTTGTACTAGGTCTTCTAGCTTCCATAATCACATTTAAAACTTGTTGAGGAAGTTGAGACCTGCTGTGTTTCAACACAGAATATGCCAGGCTGTCAGATGAAGAGAGTGAAGCTTGACATTGAGCAGATGACCGTCCTTCTGAGATAACAGATGTGGAATCAAAGGTAAAGGCCATGGAGGCTTCCTTACCAGACTCCTTAGTAGTGGGTACCAGTGTTGCGAGGCCAATCTGGAGCTATTAAAATCATCCTTGGCTTGTCTTGTCTGACCTTTAAGAGCACCTTTGGAAGAAGAGGCAGAGGTGGAAAGGCATACACATGAAGATTTTTCCAACTGAAAGAAAGAGCATCCACTTTCCAAGCTGTGTGATGAAACCCCTTTGTGCAAAACTTTGGCAGCTGGTGGTTTAGTGGAGAAGCGAACAGATCTATGTCTGGAGTTCCCCATGACACTGTCAATTTCTGAAATACATGAAGATCCAGTTTCCACTCGTGGGGATCCATGATTTGTCTGCTTAACACATCTGCTAAGGAGTTCTGTGCTCCGGCAGAAACCTTGCCTGAAGAGTTAGTTGCAAGCTGAGCGCAGTCTCCCATAAAATCATTGCTTGCCTGCATAGAGGATAAGAATGTGTTCCCCTTGTTTGTTGATGTACCACATGACAGTTGTGTTGTCTGTTAGAATCAACACCTGCCCTGGAAGAAGTAACTCCTTGAAAGCCATTAATGCAAACTGGACTGCTAACATCTCCTTCATGTTGATATGTAGATGCTGTAGTCTGGCAGGCCACTTGTCTTGTATCCACTTTCCATTTAGATGAGCTCCCCAAGCAATGTCCGAGGCATCTGTCGTTAAAATCTGACTCGCCTCTGGCCGGGTCACAGAGAGTCCCTTGTTTAGGTGACATTCCTGAGCCCACCACAAAAATTCTTTTGAAGGCAAGGTATGATTTGAATGACAGTGTCCAAATCCTGGCAGTGCTGTGTCCATACATTTTGAGATACCATTGCAGCTTCCTCATATGCAGTTTGGCATTGGGAAGCACCAGAATACAAGATGCCATGAACCCTAATGCTTGAAGGACTGTCCTTGCAGTCAGCACGGACTGATGAGATAGTTGATGGAAGTAAAGGGATAGACTCTTTTGTTTGTCCGGGGTTAAAAGGCCATCTGGGCTGCTGTATTCAGTCTCACACCCAGAAAGCACATGTCTTGAGAGGGTACTAGACTGGACTTTATTTCGTTCACAGAATACCCTAGGCATCTTAGCACTGCTATAACATATTCCAGATGCTGTAGAAGGTCTTCCTTTTCTTGAGCCAGAATCAGGCAGTCGTCCAAGTAAGGATAGATTTGAATTCCTTTTAGCCTGAAGTAAGCTATCACTGGAGCCAGAACCTTTGTGAATACTCTGGGCAGTAGATAAGCCAAAGGGCAATGCAGAGAACTGATAATGAGAATTTCCAGCTCGAAAACGCAGATACTTCCTGCAACTTAGTCTTATAGGCACATGAAGGTAAGCTTCCTTGAGATCTAAAGTTACCATCCAGTGATCTTTGCCCAGCAGAGGTAAAAGCTGTTGTAACGTCAACATCTTGAACTTGGGAATGTCCAGATAAGTGTTGAGGATAGATAAATCCAAAATTGGTCTCCACGTGTTCCCCTTCTTTGGTACTAGGAACAGGCGAGAATAAAATCCTAGGCCCCTTTCTGATACAGGGACTGGCTGAATGGCCCCTATTTGGAGTAACAGAGAAATTTGCTTGTGAGCCTCTTTCCTTTGTGGAGGAGGAACGTCTGGCATGCCTTTGAAAGGGGCAATGTATGGAAATAAAACCTGTAACCGTGGTGAATGATATCCAACACCCATCTGTCTTGAGTAATTAAATACCAATTTTCTTTGAAAAGAGACAGTCTTCCTCCCAAAGGAGCTGCCAGGCGAGAATCTACTGGCAGCTGAAAAGGCAGGTCATTGGGTCTGTTTACGAAAGGACTGACCCCTGCCCTCACCAGAAATCTGAGCCGGTTAACTCTCTGTTCTAGGCCTAAAAGAACCTTGAGCTCTGCCCCTACCACGTCTAGACCTACCCCTAGACTGGGAATCATAAGCAGGATATGTCCATCCCTTAGTAGGCCAATTTCTACTAAACTTCGTGGCTGCACCTGCAAAAATCTTTAACAGTTTGCATAGACTTAGCTTTGTCCTCCATTTTCTTTAAAACTGCTTCCACAGGCGAACCAAACAACACATCAGACTGTAAAGGAGCATCCAAAATCCTTGTCTTAACATGCTCAGCTAAATTCTGATCCCTCAACCAGGCATGCCTGCGAAGAACAGAACTAGTGGCAGCCACCCTCGAGGAGGCCTGTACAGCATCAAAACCACATTGCAAAGAATGCTTACCCACTTGTTCAGACACATGAACTAAATCCAGCAACTCTTTACACTCAATACCTTCCGCCAAAGCATCCACCTTAGATTTCAATTGTGAAAGGAGATAATTTTGATATTTTAGCATGTGAAACTGACAATTCAACGCCCTCATGGCTAAAGTGGAAGAAGTATACACTTTCTTTCCCCATCTATCCAAAGCCCTTGCCTCTTTATCAGTGGGAACAGGGTTTTTAACAACAGAGGCCTTAACACCTTTAGGTCCCTGAGAAACAGTTTCGGGTCTGCCCTAGGACTCTTAAAAGATACTTATGAGCTTCAGGCACCCTATAGTACCTATCAGGTTTAACAGGAGCAGGAGGCAAAGAATCAGGGTTCAGGGGAGCCTCTGCAAAAACATCTTCCACCACATTCAACACAGGAGGTATAGCTAAGGGCCTATGCTGGGGTAAAACAAGAATTCCCTAAGCCCTTTCCTGGAATCAGAGTAATCTTGGCCTTCCCATTTAAAGTGCTCCCTCATAGAATGCAGAGTCTCTGAAAATGAGAAATCCTCAGGAGGAGAAGCTGTAGGAGTGGAATCATCCACATCAGAATCAGAATAAGGAGGAAACTCCTGCAAGTCTTCCAGAAGACTCAGAAGCCTCTGAACACTGTTCAAAACTCTCAAACTCAGGTTCCACCCTAGGCCTCTTATCAGGAGGGGGCATAGAACCTCTAATCATAGTAATCAAATCTTCTGCCATTTTAAGCATATGTTTCTTAGGCACAGAACCTGAAGTGCTAGGAGAAACCCCCACAGAAGCTAAACTTGGCCTACCTCTCAAAGAAGTTTTGGAAACAGAAGGAGAGGCTCTAACTACCTTGGGAAGAGAGGGAAGAACAGTTACCTGAGAAGCCCCTCAGCCTGGCCTACCTCCTGAGAAGGCACATCCTGTAACAGTAAAGTCTCTGCCTGAGACTCCAAAGAAACTCCTGGCAAAACCTCTGGCTCCACTGAGCCTTCTAAAGAACCGACGTCCGGGACTGCCGGTTCATCAACCCTAGGCTTCGCTGCTTTGTCCTTGCGCTTTTGATCGAAGCGGGCCGGAGCATCCGACGGCATTTTATAATTACAACGCTTCCCAAACACTAACCTGGCACAGTCTAACCTTTTCTTAATAGTGCGTTTGTTAAATCTAGCACAAGAGCGCATCCAACAACGCCGTGCTCAGGCCCTAAACAAGGTATACACAAGGTATGGTAATCCCTATGAGGTATCTGTTTCCCACAAGAAATACAGTTATTCACTTTTTCTGACATCCGGTTAAATACTGAGGCAAGAAAAACCAAAATGTTCCAACGGGTACTTAGCCAACTTTGATTCGGTCTGAAACTCCGACTTCAGAAAATTTCAGAACGCCAACCTGCACTCGCAAAACTGCTTCTGCATCGGACCATGCGGCAAAAAAGACTGAGGATATGACGTCGGTCATGCGCATTAGTACCCTGACGTACTGACGTCAGTCTAATGCGCCCTGACCGACGTCAGCCATATACTTTGGTATTCGGGCCGACTGGACAGCGGACTACCCAATAGTTAGGACTGCAGCAATGTGGAATGAAGAACATCCTATGTCAGATGAATCCTGGTGTGAATAGGTTTAAGTTTTTGTGGACCACTGTAAAGCTCTGGTGATATCTGGCCAAAGTAACCAGAGTTATAGAAGAGGCAGTTCATCCTATGAGTCACAGAATGAGCTATACTTGAGGTTGAGGGCATTTTAGCACTTGGAGGGCTACAGACCTTAAAGATTTGACTCTTGTCAGAGGAACCTTTGCTATCTGATCTGCAGTGTCCATGTGGCAGCCTATGAATTCTATACTCAGAGGGGGAATAGCTTACTTTTGTTGAAGCTGATTGATCTTTCCAATTGAGTTGATAGGGATAAAAGGACTGACTGGTTTTGAAATACTAGATCCTTAGTGGTAGCAGTTAGAAGTCAAACATCTAAGTATGGGAAGACTTGGATCTCTTGTAGCTGGAGATGAGCTGTTACGACTGCCATTATCATGGTGAACAGTCAGAGGAGCTGTGGTGGGACCAAATGACAGTGCCCTGAACTGATAGTGATTGGCTTCCAGCCAGAAACAGAGGAATCTCCTGGACTGACTCTGGATATTGAGATGGTGGTGTCCTGGAGATCAACAGAGCACATCCAATTGTGACCATCTGGAATTTTGTCCGTTTTACATATTGATTTTGATTGCCAAGGTCAAATATTAGTCTGAGGTCCCATGTCTTTGTTGGATGACTCAACCAACTTTGAAACCTCTGTTGCTGCAGATTCCAACTGACTGGGTAGAATATAGGGAATCTTCTGTCTTGCTTTTGGGGAGTCTAAAAAGCATGCTGTATAACCTCTAGCAATGATCCTTATCACCCTAGAATTGGATTTTATTGTATGCCAGGCTAGAGGGTACAAAAAGCAGTATTCCCCAACTGCCGCAGCAGTCAGGCAAATGCTCATGATGCTGAAAAGGGTTTCTCTGGGAATGACCCATGGAAAACTTGGTTTTGCGGACCACCTCTGCCTCCTGGGTGACATTCAGTGGCATTGCCACCTCCTCTGCCTCAGGAAGGCCTGTCCCAGAAGTGTCCTGGAGAAAACCTTGGGGTTTCTTGAACTACATTTTCCTTCCTCCTCTGATTCCTGGCAAAGGATCTTTGAGGAGTAGAAAAATGGAATACTATGGCAGACAAGGTCTTACCTGTCCTGTTCACTCCTGGTAAGCCGCTCCTTTACTTTTGGTTGAAATAAGGTGGAGACGTCATAAGGGGACTTTATGAAGGACAAAGTTTTCTGCAAAACTGCTTTTCTTATATCTTTTATGTATTTAAGGGAGATAAGAAGTCACGTCAACTGATTCTGATGAAGTTTCCTGTAGGGAGACGAAAGCATTAAACCCTGTGTGGATTGTATGTGGAATAAACATTTTCAACTTTTACGAACTGTTATTGGGATTTGTTCTTCTTTGGAATGGTTTTGGGACTGCCTTTATTGGTGCCGTGTGCTACTACTGGAGGAGTGGAGTTACTAGACATTTGGGTATCCATTGTTTTTGGGATGTCCGTAAGTAAGCTACCAGACAGGGACTTTGAAAGCTCTTCGATCACATCCTATTGAAATCATATCAAGTGTGCTACATAGTTTAGCACTCGGAGTGCAAATGTTGCTGAAGTGTACGTGCATTTTCCTAGTCTGTCCAACACCCCTGATTCCTTGTTTGAGAGATGGACAGAGGACCTTTCCTTGGATAGTTCCTTTTTGTGGCTGCTGTTACCAGCATGGCATCTATTGAGGACCCTTAGCCCAATGTTTTCTGTATTTGGGGGAAACTAGAATCTTATTTGGCTTTTTCAGAACAGGCTCTGCCACATCAGGTTCCTTCTAAGCCTTCTGAGTGATAAGATCATTCAAGGCGTCAGAAAGTGGGACCACTCAGGACACTAAGGAGCCAGAACCAAAAGGTTCAGGAAACACAGGTGTAATCAGAAGGGGTTCCTGTGGACCACTCCCCCACTATTTCATCAATTCTAGAATGTCTCCAAAGGAGACATCTTCCGGAGACACCTTGGAGTCTTCTCCATCATCCAAGTTGGTGTCTTCAGTGATAGACTCAGGAGAACAGTTAATATGCTTCCACGTGCAAGTCCTTTTCTGGGGGATGTACGTCAGGGCTTCTGAAGGAAACACCTTGGAATAAGACATGGAGCTCAATCAGCAAGAAGTCTTGAAGCAAATTGGATCCACTTGTCCCCGTCAACCAGAATGAGAGGAAAAAGGTGCAGGTTCAAGCAGGAGTCAGGATGGATCCAAACTCTGTACATGCACCAGACTTCTTGTTCCAGCCAAGGCACTCTCCACACCCACAAAAGCAGACTCAGCCGATGAAAAACCACCCACTACAGCAGAATCTGTAGACTTCTCAACTCCAAAGGTGAACAGCTTTGAGGAGCACCTTGGAACTGAACTATCCAGTGCTGAAGCTCCAAGCGGCAGGGATGGTTCCAAAAACCTTGTAGTTCACTCTACTGTCTCATCCCCGACTTTGAAGCTCTGGCTCCAGGACTCTAATCAACCCAAATGCATTGACCTTGAGAAAGTGAGGGAAGAAGCTGAAGTGTCCAAGGCTGTCGGATCTGACACTGGTATGGCAAGGGGGTTGAATCCCACATGCGTTAGCTCCTGAAAGGGAGATGGAATTGGAACCAGCATGGCTAGTGTCGAAGGATCTGAGCTCGATCCTCTCTTTCTGGATAGAGCTGGGAGGCCTTCTAGCTAAGTTTGCGTCCTCAAGAACTTCCACATCATATGGCTGCTATCCAATTCAGTAAGGCTTCTAGCGGACTTACCAGACTTCAAGGAATAAGCTATTGAAGGTCTCAATGGGAGCTGCTGAAGAATCAGGGAGTCAAGACTAGGGCTAATTGGCCCTGGAGGAAAAGAAGTTTTCAGGGAAGGAGTTTATTTTGGCTGCAGTAAGATCAGACTGCCTCGAAATCTTAGGTACCAGACCAGAAGTACCTGATGGATCCAGAAACAGTACAGTTGTGTATACTTTCCATAAATGTAGATGTTTGAATGTATTCACTGTTACAGTCATTACATTTGGGTAATCTGCTGGCAGGTTGCCCTCAGTTGGCCCGATTAACAAAGTCTTGGGTCCTGCGTCGGTTGCTGTCCCTTCTTCTATGACGTCAGGGGTATAAAACATGCAGCCGACGCCATTACATCAGTTTTTCTTGCTTCAGATGTCAGGTGTCTCCCACAAGGGGAGCAATATATATATATATATATATATATATATATATATATATATATATATATATATATATATATATATACACACACATATATAATTAGAAACAAAAATATACCTCCAAACAAAAGCAAATACACCAAAAAGGCTTTTAAGCATAGTAAAAGAAGAGGTATAGTAAAAGAAAAACAGGGGGCTGGAGGAAAGGTAACCAGGACTGCAACAGTGAATACTCTCGAACATCTACATTTATGGTAAGTGTACACAACTGTACTATGTTCATCGTGTTTCACTGTTGCAGTCATTACATTTGGGTAAATTCCCAAAGCTAAGGTTGGGAGGATGGATTTATACAGCATTAGGACCAGCTATATGGCCCTGCAAAACAGCAGAGGCAAAGCCAGCTCTGGATTTAGAGAAAATTGGTAAGTGATAATGCTTGGTGAAAGTATGAACTGAACTCCAGGTAGCAGCTTCTAGAATATCCCTGGTAGGAACACCTCTGGGAAAGGCTGTTGAAGTAGATGCAGCCCTGGTGGAATGAGATCTGATCCCCTGGGGGATAGGTTTTCCATGGTGCTTATAACAGAAATGAATACAATGGCTTATCCATTTAGAAATTGTTTGCTTTGAAATAGCCCTCCCCTCTGCCCCTGCAGCAAATGCTACCAGCAGTTGTTCAGAGTTTCTTTGAGATTTAGTCCTGTCCAAGTAGAATCTAAGTTGTCGGTGTACATCCAATGAATGCAAATCTGCTCTCCCTTGTTCTGTGGATTGGGAAAGAAAGTTGGCAAATGAATGGATTGATTAAGAGCCACACTGGATACCACCTTGGGCATGAATGATGGATTGGTCCTGAGAGACACTCTGTCCGCATGAAAGATGATGAAAGGCTCCACTGCCAATTCAGATACCCTTTTAGCTGAAGTGATTGCTAAATGGAAGGCTGTTTTCCAGGAAAGAAATTTTAAGTCTGCAGTTGCAGCTGGCTCGAAAGGAGGTAGAGTGAGTTTCTCCAATACAAAGTTAAGGTCCCAGGCAGGAGTAGGAGCTCTCCTGTGTGGTCTCAAGTTTTTGGCCCCTCTGAGATACTGCTTTAAAAGAGGATGAGAGAAGAGGGGGGGGGGTGCGGGGTGGGTCTTGTGCTGTAATGAGCTGAAATGGCTGAGGCATGGATTTTTATGGAAGAAAAAGACAGGCCCTTGTTAAGCACCTCAGTTAAATATTGCAAAATCTGAGGTAAATTGGGCACTGCTGTGCTCATCCCTTGAGATCGATTCCAGGCACAGAATATTTTCCATTTGTCAGCATAAGATTTTCTAGCACTAGGTCTTCTCGCCTCCAAATGACATCCATCACAGGTTTGCTGAGGGATGTTAAGGGGGAATTTAAGTGATTAGCCAAGCTGCAAGGTTCAATGTTTGGAACTGAGGGTGCAGAATTTGGTTCTCCTGCTGAGACAGTAAGGAAGGTGTCTGAGGCAAGTGCCACGGAGGAATGTGTGACACACTGTGCAGGAGTGGGTACCAGTGTTGGCGAGGACAGTCTGGAGCAATCAAAATCATTTTTGGTTTGTCCTGTCTGACTTTTAGTAGACCTTTGGAGAGCAAAGGCAGAGGGTGAAAGGCACAGAATGATAGGTTTTTCCAGCTGAAGGACAGAGCATCCACTTTCCAGGCATTTTTGTGATGAGTTCTTGTGCAAAATTTGTCCAACTGGTAGTTCTGGGGTGAGGCAAAAGGATCTATGTCTGGGCTCCCCCCATTTGTGTGCCAACATTTCGAAAATCCGTGGTTCTAGTTTCCATTCGTGAGGGTCCATGAAATTTCTGCTTAGTTCGTCTGCCAGAAAATTCTGCTTTCCTGGCAAAAATTGAGCTTGTAGTTGTACTTGGTAGCTCAAGGCCGTGCTCCACAATGCCATGGCTAGTCTGCAGAGGGGGTAGGAATGTGTACCCCCCTGCTTATGTACCACATAACCATGGTGTTGTCCATCTTTATCAGTAATTGTCCTGGATGAAGGTACTCCTTGAAGGCTGTCTGAGCATTCTGTACAGCTAGCATTTCTTTTTGATTGATATGAAGGTGCATTTAATTTGGGCTCCATTTGCCCTGAATGTACTTCCCTGCCAGATGAGCCCCCCATGCATAGTCTGATGCGTCTGTAGTTAGGGTGTGGGCGGCAGGGGGTCGTGTGAATGGCAGTCCCTTGTTTTGGTGGTAGGCCTCTGCCCACCATAGGAACTCTAGGCACAGGCAAGGTATGATAGGAATCATTGTTTCCAGGCTGTGACAATGTTGACTCCACAAACTTTTTAAGTACCACTTAAGTTTCCTTATATGCAGTCTTGCATATGGAATTAGAAGAATGCAGGAGGCCTTGAACCCCAAGGCTTGCAGTATTTGCCTTGCAGATAGCATGGTTTCTGCGGCCACCTGTTTGAAGTAAGTCACCAAATGAATTTGCTTTTCTGGCATAAGGAAAGCCATCTGGGCAGCTGTATTCAAGCTTGCACTCAGGAATGTAATCTTTTGAGAGGGTACCAGTTGAGATTTAGTTTCGTTTATGGTGTACCCTAAACAGATTAGAACTCTTTTTACAAACGCCAGATGTTTTAGAAGAATGGCCTGGTTTTCTGCCTGAATTAGACAATCGTCCAGGTATGGATATATCTGAATATTTCTTTGCCTGCAAAATGCAATTACTGGAGCCATGCATTCTGTGAATACCCTGGGCGCAGTAGACAAGCCAAAGGGCACTGCAGAGAACTGATAATGCATGCAGCCTGCTTTGAAGCATAGGAATCTTTTGCAAGATTCCCTGATTGGGATAAGCAGGTAAGCCTCAAGTCGAGAGTTGCCAACCAGGCATCCTTGCCTAGCATAGGAAGTAACTGGTGAAGAGTCAGCATCTTAAATTTTGGAATGTCCAGAAAGGTGTTAGACAGGTCCAGAATTGGACGCCATGATTTGCCTTTTCTGGGTATCAGGAAAAGTCTGGAGTAGAAACCTTGTCCCTTTTCCTCTTCTAGTACTGGTTGAATAGCCCCCATGTTCAAGAGGGAAAGCACTTGTTTCTGGGCCTCTGCCCACTGATTTGGGGGCAGGTCTGGCCACCCGTATGGAGTTGACAGCATGTGGAAATGAAATCTGTATCCCTGGGATACTATATTTAGAACCCATTTGTCCTGGGTTATAAGTTGCCAGTTTCTTGAATGAAGAGACAGTTTCCCCCCCCCCCAAGGGGTGGCTAAGAGGTAAGTGCTTGGTAATTTCAAAGGGAAGTCATTGAGACTGTTTACCATAGGATGGTGCCTTGCTGTTTTCAGATTTGGAAGTGGAAGCACCCCATTGCTTAGTTCTGAAAGTCCCTTGGGACTGAAACCTGGTGCTTTTGGATTGTCTGGGTTTGGCCGTAGTGGCTCTGGAAGGAGCTGGAAAGGACCAGTTCTTAGTAGGCCAATGTCTACTAAATCTAGGAGGTTGCACTTGTAAGAAATCTTTCACAGTTTGCATAGATTTAGCTTCATCTTCCATCTTTTTTTAGAACTTCTTCAGCCTTATTGCCAAATAGGAGGTCATACTGTAAAGGAGCATCCAAAAGATTTGCTTTAACATGATCAGGCAGAGATTGCTCCTTAAGCCAAGAATGCCTTCTAAGCACAGACCCAGTAACAGCTGCCCTGCAAGAGGCCTCTAAAGAATTAAAACCACATTGCAAAGTATGTTTGCCAACTTGTTCAGCTGAATGCAATAAATCCTACAAATCTTTATTCTCCACACAGTCAGTAATCAACATCATTTTCTGTTTAAGCAGTCCCATGATATGCTGTTGATATTTTAGCATATGGAATTGACAGTTTAAACGCCTGATTGCTAAGGTTGCAGAAGTATAAACCTTTTTACCCTATCTATCCAGCGCCCTAGAGTCTCTATCAGAAGGGGTAGGATTTATAGCAGTAGAAGCCTTAATGCCATTGGGGCCCCGAGAAAAGGTTTCAGGGTCCGCAACTGGATTTTTGAAAAGGAATTTGTGGGACTCAGGAACCCTGTAGTACCTTATCTGGTTTGCTAGGGGCTGGAAGCAAGGAATCCGGGGCCATACTGGATTCCAAAAACACATCAACAATATCTAGTACAGGAGGTATAGCTAAAGGCCTATGCTGACGAAGGAGGAGGAAATCCCTATGCCTCTTTTTGGATTCAGAGAAATCTTGACTTTCCCAGTGGAAATGCTCCCTTAAGGTATGTAAAGTTTCCCCAAAAGAGAAATCCTCAGGCGGAGAAGCAGACGGAATGTTGTCCTCTGCATCAGAGTCCTCATAAGTAGGTATGGACAAATCCAGATCATTAGAAGAGTCAGAAGAAACAGAGTCCTGTTCAGAAGATTCATAGTCAAATTCAATCCTAGGCCTCTTAGAAGGGCGAGAGGGGTTTGACTACCCCTGATCAGAGTAATTAAATCTTCAGCCATTTTGATTATTTGTTTTTTAGGCATAGGGGCCTGAACATGTGGCCTGGGCTGCGTTTTTTTAGACACAGATCGAGATTTAAGCCTTAGCACTGAAGTTGGAGTCAGTTTAATATGCAAGTCTGTAGGCCTGAATACACCCTTAGAAGCTCAGGGGCTCCAGACCCATCCAAGGTAGAGACATCCACGGGTACCATATGTGAAGCATCTCGCGGCATACCGGACTCTGAATGGGTCTCAGTAGAGGCCTGCGAATCAGAAGTAGCTGGTATCAGGGACTGCGAAAGCGCCTCACTGCATACCGGCAAACTGGCGACTGGCTTAGGAGAAGTGTCATCGGCAGTTTTGGACCTCAACGGCCTGTCTCTGTCTTTTTCTTTGCGTTTTTTCAGTATTCCGGTAGTCGGATGGCTAACCGATGTCATTTCTGGATAATTAAATCGAGAACCGAAATATTTTGAAGCAAAAATGTACAGACGATGGATAGTGCGCTGATTAAATAAAGCACAAAACCGACAGCAAGGTATGTCGTGATCAGGGCCTAGGCAAGGAATACAGTACAAATGAAAATCATTATGAGGTATTTGCTTCCCACAAGAAATACAATTATTAACTTTTACTGACATCGGTAAGGAGCAAGAAAAAGTTTTCCCAACGGGGTACTTAGCTTTTAGTTGAAGACTTCAGTTCTGAAACTCGAAAATGAAAATTTCAGGAGTCGGCCGACCGGCACTTGCGAACTGCTTCTGGCACCGCGCGGCAAGAAAGACTGAAGTAATGGTGTCGGCTGCATGTTTTACACCCCTGATGACCTGATGTCATGGAAGAAGGGACAGCAACCGACGGAGGACCCAAGACTTTGTTAATCAGGCCGACTGAGGGCAACCCGCCAGCAGATTACCCAAATGTAATGACTGCAACAGTGAAACACGATGAACATCTTTACTTGAGTTTGTCAAGTTAATCTTCTTGGATTTTTTTCTGTTTCTTCTTAGGATTGTCTTTATCTCTGTCACCACTTCTCCTTCAATCTTTCTTTCTTTTTCCCTTTTCTTTTTAGCAGAAGGAGAGGAAGAGGAGGTTTTCACATCAGAAGACATTTTGGACCTTGTCTGAGGGGGAAAGAGCCCCTTCAGAATGAGTTTCTCTTTCCTTTCCTGGACCGCCCTTGTGCCGAAGGCGGCACAAACATTGCATGTGTCCTACAAGTGGGAATGGCCTAAGCAATATATACAGTGTGTGGGTCCTGAGGCAGGATCTTTTGCCCACAGGAGGAACACTTTTTAAAGCCTGCAGACTTCTCCAACACCAGAAGAAAAGTTTTTACAGAAGCAAAGAGAGAGTAATATCTATACTAATGAAGAAAGATTAGTATGTTGCGTGTATATGTATGTATGTGTGTGTATATATATATATATATATATATATATATATATATATATATATATATATATATATATATATACACATACACACACATATACACTTGTGTGTGTGTACATATAGATGATCGAAGTTTTAAAACTTCGAACACCTGAAAGAGAAAGAAAAACAAAATTTCCTGGATGTTTTTGCAGGGGGGCAAGCCCTCCTCTACCCCCCACACCCCCCTGATATTTAAATATACCAACTTCAAGATCACACTACAGTGAGGAAAAGGAAAAATGTCCCATTCTGCCCTGTATGGAGATCTCCGTTCAAAATGTTCAAGGCTTTAAAACTTGGATCCTATGGTCTCGGCCACAAGAAATTCGAAGTTTTAAAACTTCAATCATCTGAAGGAGACCTACATATATACACACACACACACACACACACATATATACATATATATATATATATATATATATGTTGTTGTCTTTCGGCTTTTCCCGGTTAGGGGTCGCCGCAGCGGAACTCCAGTCCATTAATGATTGGCAGTAGATTTTCACGAATGTCGAGGTGCCAGCTCGATGTTCAACCTTCAACAAAGGCACGCCCATTTACGCATGTCTTTCGAACGCCCACCCCAATCACGGGGAGGACATGCAGACTCCACACAGAAGGCACTCCCCGCACTCCAGCAAAGAATCGAATTGGAGAACCTCTTGCTATATATATATATATATATATATATATATATATATATATATATATATATATATACATACATATATATATGTATATGTATATATATATATATATATATATATATATATATATATATATATATATACATACACACCTCTCTCTAACACTAAAGTGTAATGAGAGACTTCGGGACACAGGTGGACAGTGGTCTCACCTTTGATAACCACATCGCCACAACAGTCAGGAAATCCTTCTATGTGGCACACCTCATCACTGAGGGCTTTTCATTCAGAAAAAAGGAGGTCATTGTCCCACTGTACTCATCCCTCATTAGACCCATTATAGAATACAACATCCCGTTTGTTATGTACCTCACAAGTCATCTACAACAGCTGGAAAGGCCACAAAAATACCTCACTAAAAGAATCACAGGCCTAAAGCAGATGTCCTATGCTGACAGTCTAAAAAAACTGCAACTATACTCTGTGGCATATTGTCTACTCAGAGGTGATCTATGCTTAACAAACAAGGCCATGTCAAACCCTGAGCTGTTGGACATGCTCCACTTAAAGAAATCCCAATCCCTCAGAGCCACACGCTCCAGGGATCTAAACCTTGCCATCACAATGAACAAAACATGCTGGAGGGATAGGTTCCTGACCCAGAGACTCCACATACTCTGGAATAGACTGCCCATACATGTCAAGCAGAGCGTCTCCTTGGCTCTCTTCAAAAGGAACCTTGACAATTGGATGGGAGAGAAGAAATTCACCTCGGGGATTATGTCAGTCACCCTGCTAGACAGGGGTCCAGGGAAGTAAATATTGTGGGAAGAAATATCCAGGGAATTGTTATGGCTAGGCTTGCATAGGCCCTAGGGCCGATAGTCTAGTACCAACCTATGATAAATCTAAAGTTAACACTCTACAAACAGCATAACAGCTAGAAAAAAACTACGCTGATTCTATAAATTAGCCTAAATATCTATGATTAGCACTACTATTAAATCTACCTCTATAAGATTTTAAGTATTGACCTAAAGGGAGGAACAAAATTTTCATTTATCGTAAATCAGGATGGTGCTTTCTGTCAACATGCCTGGTTAGGCAGGCAGTAAACGAGATCTGGGGTAATTCAAGCAGGAGAGGGTAACTGTAGGTGGGGGAGGTCAGAACTGTTGGATCCAAAACTGCGGTAAAAGGTGCTGAAGCCTGATCTGACCAGATCCAACAACCCACATTTTGAATTAGACAAAAACAAACATTGGATCAAGGTGGTTTAGGATCTGAAGGGATATTTTAGAGCTACAGGGTTAAGACTCGTATACAGAACACGACCAGAGAGGTATAATTCAAAATAGGAAGGGAGGATGATGAAACAGGGAAAACTCAAGAAATAAGAAGAGAGTGGGATTTTGGATGTATATCCTTAAGCAGAACGGCCATGTAGAATTTTATATTCATAAAACAGCAGAAAGTATTCTAAGAACTAAGCCAATACAAGAATGGAGAAAGGAGGTTTTACTGCTAGGGATGACTGCAATTAGGAATACAGAGAACAGGTAAGAACAGGCTGGAATTTACTAGGGAAACCTGGCAAAGGAACCTAGGTATTGGAAGCTAGTAACTATGGAAGGAAAGGTAACAGAATGGGCAAAGGCTAAGAAGACATTTGGACTGCAGGCTAGAGATTGCCTTCCCTGTCACGGATTGTTATCAGAATATAGGCAAACAGAAAGGGATAGGGGAATTCTTAGTGAAAGACCTGTTCTGGTAGAGTTTTTAGCTGAATCTAGAACAGAAGTTGCTGTTAAAAATAAATAAATAAATAAATAAAAGATATATTTAGTGGGGCATATAAAATATTGCTTGATAACTATATGAATCAATCAGAGGAGTTTAGAAAAGATTGGGAAGAGAGACCTTAAAAGTAATTTGCAATGAGACAACGGTAGGACATGTATGGCTCCAAAATACGCAAAGTCGAGAAGATTTAGGATTTTTGCTTGAAGTGTGTGCATATATATATTTTTACACCACAAGCAGACTCCAAAGAATTTTTCCACAAGTAGACGTCAAACGTTGGAGGTGTGACAGGGAAGAAAAGGGTAACTATTAACACATGTTTTTGGGAGTGTAATGAGTTGGCAGACTTAAAAAAATTCCCTACAGAGTATTCTGTTGAAAACACTGGGTGAACAAATGGGTCTAACTAAGGAAATTACTTTTTGAGCTGGGATAAAGGATCTAAATTTTCTAGACATAGGCAATAAAGCAATTACTAGAAAATGGAAATCAAAGTTTAAACCAACTGTATTTGAAGTATTAAATAGTGTACAACAGAGATAAAAGAACTGAAAGAGGGATCTTTATAAAAGGATAGGAGCAAGTTACATAGAAAAAATGGAAATTGCTGGAACAGGATTGTGCAATTTATGTAATGCTGGATTGATTCTAGTTATACAAAAAAATGTGATGTACAATTGTCTGCAACCAGGAACATGTTCAGTTTATTTACTTTTATATAAATGCATATTTGTCTATGTCTTAAGTGAAATTCTTAAGTGAAAATTCAATAAAGGTGTTAAAGACCCTACCAGGCAGCTAGCTGTAATTGTTTGGTTCAGGATACATCAAATATCCTTGATCGTTTCTGAGTAAATCCATCTGGAAGCCTTATGGTTAAATATCAAATTTATATATAAATGTTGAATTTTAAGCTTGTATGAGTATATTGCCAAGAGACAAGGGGATGTTCCCAAGTTTTTACTAAAAAAGGAAGGATCTTGACACAAATATTGAGCCGCTAGGAGATGATGGCAAAAAGAAGTCAAAGTAATAACGGGGATGATTAAATGTGGAAGCTGCACATAAGGCATGAATCATGTTTCTTCTTTGGGTAGTTCTGTAAGATCACGTGGATATTTTGATTGCAATTCTATGTATGTTGTTTACCTTGCTAAGTGCATTGACTGCAAACATGCTTATGTACATAAAACCACACATGTACTGTGGGTTTGAATATATAAGCATATCTATGCCATTTCCAAAGCAACCTTAAGAAGTTCAAAAGGAGTTAAAGTCAATTTTTTCAAGAACAAATTTGAGATCTCTGGAAGAAGATACTGCTTTTGAAGGAGTCTTACATACAACACTCATTTCATGACCTACCTGAACACAAAGAGATGAAAAAGGAGGCTCCATGAGCAGACAAGCTAAAATGACCATAAGATGAACATGATAGAAGCACATGGCACAAACCCTCTCAAAGTAGCTCACACAAATATTTCAAAACCAGAGGGGTTGAAACCCTTTTCAGACTTCTGTTATTGGCTAGGCACCACTTAGAAAACCTCTCCTGCTTGTAGACACAAGATTTTCTAGTTGTAGGTTTTCTTGCCTCCTTAAATACCTGCTGCACATCCTCATGTAACAAATATCTAAAAAGGTAAAACAGACTCATCCAGGTTTGTCAGTTGCAGTTGCTCAAAGACGGGGTGTACCATTCACCCTCCTGATGTTGTTTGAGTAAATCCAGTCCATGACGAATGATGTGGTAACTGCCCTTGGTCAACTCCCTTAAAAGGGAGAACCAAATTAGTCAGGTCCAAAAGACAGTTACCACAATGACCTCTGGTAATTCTTTATGAATCTTTAAGAGTACCTTGGGTATCACTGAAAAGGGTGGAAATGCATATACGAAATTCTCAACCATGAGAATGATACAGCAGCTGGGTTCCCAAGCATGGCTGCAAGGATGTCTTGCACAGAATTTTTTCAGTTGCTTGTTTTGAAAGGAGGTCCTGGAAAACCTCTACATAGATCTTCTACTCATGAGGGTCTGTCCAAGATCTGCTAAGTCTGCCTGCCACTGTATTTTGCTCTAACAAAATGTACAAAGTCTGAAGAGTCAGAGAATGCTGAATAGCCAAGCACCAAAGGCCACCAGTGCTAATCTGTAAAGATGGCATCCCCTCCCCTTTTTGCATGTTCTGGTACCACATCAAGGTAGTGCTGTCTGTGACCACTAGAAGAGGACCTGCAGCCAATAAGTGGTGAAGAAAGTACAGTTTTGTACCTACCATAAATGTAGATGTTCGAGGATCCACATTGCTGCAGTCCTAACCATTGGGTAGTCCGCTGTCCAGTCGGCCCGAATACCAAAGTATATGGCTGACGTCGGTCAAGGCGCATTAGACTGACGTCAGGACGTCAGGGTACTAATGCGCATGACCGACGTCATATCCTCAGTCTTTTCTTGCCCCAGATGTCAGAAGACCCTAAAAAGACAAGGCCCAATCCAAAACACCAAAAAGCCCTGCACCAAACTTATATACAATATATATATATACACATGTACAATAATATATAGCAACTCACACCACCACCCCTAAACACAGAGGGGAAGGCGGGAGGGTAAATTGGACTGCAGCAATGTGGATCCTCGAACATCTACATTTATGGTAGGTACAAAACTGTACTATGTTCTTCATTCCACATTGCTGCAGTCCTAACCATTGGGTAGAATCCCAAAGCAGAGGTAAGGGAGGCTGGCAAATCATAAGGAAGCAGGAGCTGTCAACATGCCTTGCAAAATAGCTGTGGCAAAACCAGCCCTAGATTTAGAGTAGAGAGGAAGGTGGTAATGCTTAGAGAAAGTATGCACTGAACTCCAAGTAGCTGCCTCTAAAATATCCTTAGTTGCCACCCCTTAGAAATGCTGTTGAAGTGGCAGTAGCCCTAGTGGAATGAGGCCTAATCCCAGCTGGAATCTCCTTGCCATGATGGGAATAACAAAATGAAATGCAAAACCCAATCCACTTAGAAATAGTTTGCTTAGACACAGGCTTGCCCTGAGAACTCAAAGCAAAAGAAACAAACAACTGCTGAGACTGCCTGAAATCCTTAGTCCTGCTTAAATAATAACGCAACTGCCTATGTACATCTAAAGTGTGCAAAATCTTTTCCCCTTTATTTTGGGGATCTGCATAGAAAGTAGGCAAATGAATAGTTTGGTTTAAAGCCACACTAGAAACCACCTTAGGCATAAAGGAAGGATTAGTACGTAATGATACCCTATCCTTATGGAAAATCAGAAAGGGCTCTACTGCCATAAGGGCCTGCAACTCAGAAACCCTTCTTGCAGAAGTAATAGCCAACAGAAAAGCAGTCTTCCATGACAAATATTTCAAATCAGCAGTACCCGCAGGCTCAAAAGGTTGTAGAGTAAGTTTTTCCAACACAAAATTGAGATCCCAAGCAGGAGTAGGAGCTCTACGTGGGGGTCTTATATTCTTTGCCCCTCTGAGAAACTGCTTGAACAAAGGATGCGAAAACAATGGTGGGTCACAATCATAGTGAGCTGAAATTGCTGCAGCATGAATCTTAATGGAAGAGAAGGACAAACCTTTGTCCAATAACTCAGTAAGATATTGAAGAGCCACACTCAAATTAGGCTCCGAAATCTCCAAATTCTTTGCTGCAGTCCAAAATAAAAATCTCTTCCATTTTTCTGCATACACTTTCCTTGTACTAGGTCTTCTAGCTTCCATAATCACATTTAAAACTTGTTGAGGAAGTTGAGACCGGCTGTCTCAAAACAGAATATGCCATGCTGTTAGATGAAGAGAGCGAAGCTTGACATTGAGCAGGTGGCCGTCTCTCTGAGACAAGAGGTGTGGAATCAAGGGTAAAGGCCATGGAGGCTTCTTTACTAGACTCCTCAGTAATGGGTACCAGTGCTGCCGAGGCCAATCTGGAGCTATTAAAATCATCCTTGGCTTGTCTTGTCTGACCTTTAGAAGCACCTTTGGAAGAAGAGGCAGAGGTGGAAATGCATACACATGAAGATTTTTCCAACTGAAAGAAAGAGCATCCACTTTCCAAGCTGTGTGATGTAACCTCTTTGTGCAAAACTTTGGCAGCTGGTGGTTTAGTGGAGAAGCGAACAGATCTATGTCTGGAGTTCCCCAGGACACTGTCAACCTTTGAAATACATGAAGATCCAGTTTCCACTCGTGGGGATCCATGATTTGTCTGCTTAACACATCTGCTAAGGAGTTCTGTGCTCCCGGCAGAAACCTTGCCTGAAGAGTTAGTTGCAAGCTGAGCGCAGTCTCCCATAAAATCATTGCTTGCCTGCACAATGGGTAAGAATGTGTTCCCCCTTGTTTGTTGATGTACCACATGACAGTTGTGTTGTCTGTTAGAATCAACACCTGCCCTGGAAGAAGTAACTCCTTGAAAGCCATTAATGCAAATTGGACTGCTAACATCTCCTTCATGTTGATATGTAGATGCTGTAGTCTGGCAGGCCACTTGTCTTGTATCCACTTTCCATTTAGATAAGCTCCCCAAGCAATGTCTGAGGCATCTGTCGTTAGAATCTGACTCGCCTCTGGCCGGGTCACAGAGAGTCCCTTGTTTAGGTGACATTCCTGAGCCCACCACAAAAATTCCTTTTGAATGCAAGGTATTATTTGAATGACAGTGTCCAAATCCTGGCAGTGCTGTGTCCATACATTTTTGAGATACCATTGTAGCTTCCTCATATGCAGTTTGGCATTGGGAAGCACCAGAATACAAGATGCCATGAACCCTAAGGCTTGAAGGACTGTCCTTGCAGTCAGCCCGGACTGAAGAGATAGCTGATGGAAGTAACTGGAAAGATTCTTTTGTTTGTCCGGGGTTAAAAGGCCATCTGGGCTGCTGTATTCAGTCTCACACCCAGAAAGCACATGTCTTGAGAGGGTACTAGACTGGACTTTATTTCGTTCACAGAATACCCTAGGCATCTTAGCACTGCTATGACATATTCCAGATGCTGTAGAAGGTCTTCCTTTTCTTGAGCCAGAATCAGGCAGTCGTCCAAGTAAGGATAGATTTGAATTCCTTTTAGCCTGAAGTAAGCTATCACTGGAGCCAGAACCTTTGTGAATACTCTGGGCAGTAGATAAGCCAAAGGGCAATGCAGAGAACTGATAATGAGAATTTCCAGCTCGAAAACGCAGATACTTCCTGCAACACAGTCTTATAGGCACATGAAGGTAAGCTTCCTTGAGATCTAAAGTTACCATCCAATGATCTTTGCCCAGCAGAGGTAAAAGCTGTTGTAACGTCAACATCTTGAACTTGGGAATGTCCAGATAAGTGTTGAGGATAGATAAATCCAAAATTGGTCTCCACGTGTTCCCCTTCTTTGGTACTAGGAACAGGCGAGAATAAAATCCTAGGCCCCTTTCTGGTATAGGGACTGGCTGAATGGCCCCTATTTGGAGTAACAGAGAAATTTGCTTGTGAGCCTCTTCCCTTTGTGGAGGAGGAACGTCTGGCATGCCTTTGAAAGGGGGCAATGTGTGGAAATAAAACCTGTAACCGTGGTGAATGATATCCAACACCCATCTTTTTTGAGTGATTAAATCCCAATTTTCTTTGAAAAGAGACAGTCTTCCTCACAAAGGAGCTACCAGACGAGAATCTACTGGCAGCTGAAAAGGCAGGTCATTGGGTCTGTTTACGAAAGGACTGACCCCTGCCCTCACCAGAAGTCTGAGCAGGTGAACTCCCTGTCCTAGGCCTAAAAGAACCTTGAGCTCTGCCCCTACCACGTCTAGACCTACCCCTAGACTGGGAATCAAAAGCAGGATATGTCCATCCCTTAGTAGGCCAATTTCTACTAAACTTTGGTGGCTGCACCTGCAAAAAATCTTTAACAGTTTGCATAGACTTAGCTTTGTCCTCCATTTTCTTTAAAACTGCTTCCACAGGCGAACCAAATAACACATCAGACTGTAAAGGAGCATCCAAAATCCTAGTCTTAACATGCTCTGCTAAATTCTGATCCCTCAACCAGGCATGCCTGCGAAGAACAGAACTAGTGGCAGCCACCCTCGAGGAGGCCTGCACAGCATCAAAACCACATTGCAAAGAATGCTTACCCACTTGTTCAGACACATGAACTAAATCCAGCAACTCTTTACACTCTATACCTTCCGCCAAAGCATCCACCTTAGATTTCAATTGTGAAAGGAGATAATTTTGATATTTTAGCATGTGAAACTGACAATTCAACGCTCTCATGGCTAGAGTGGAAGAAGTATACACTTTCTTTCCCCACCTATCCAAAGCCCTTGCCTCTTTATCAGTGGGAACAGGATTTTTAACCACAGAGGCCTTAACACCTTTAGGCCCCTGAGAAACAGTTTCTGGGTCCGCCCTAGGACTCTTAAACAAATACTTATGAGCTTCGGGCACCCTATAGTACCTATCAGGTTTAACAGGAGCAGGAGGCAAAGAGTCAGGGTTCAGGGAAGCCTCTGCAAAAACATCTTCCACCACATTCAACACAGGAGGTATAGCTAAGGGCCTATGTTGGGGTGAAAATAAGAATTCCCTAAGCCTTTTCCTGGAATCAGAGTAATCTTGGCCTTCCCATTTAAAGTGTTCCCTCATGGAATGCAGAGTCTCTGAAAATGAGAAATCCTCAGGAGGAGAAGCTGTAGGTGTGGAATCATCCACATCAGAATCAGAATAAGGAGGAAACTCCTGCAAGTCTTCCGCAGAAGACTCCGAAGCCTCTGAATACTGTTCCAAACTCTCAAACTCAGGTTCCACCCTAGGCCTCTTATCAGGAGGGGGCATAGAGCCTCTAATCATAGTAATTAAATCTTCTGCCATTTTAAGCATATGTTTCTTAGGCACAGAACCTGAAGTGCTAGGAGAAGCCCCCACTGAAGCTGAACTTGGCCTACCTCTCAAAGAAGTTTTGGAAACAGTAGGAGAAGCTCTAACTATCTTGGGAAGAGAGGGAAGAACAGTTACCTGAGAAGCCCCCTCAGCCTGGCCTACCTCCTGAGAGGGCACATCCTGTAACAGTAAAGTCTCTGCCTGAGACTCCAAAGAAACTCCTGGCAAAACCTCTGGCTCCACTGAGCCTTCTAAAGAACCGGCGTCCGGGACTGCCGGTTCATCAACCCTAGGCTTTGCTGTTTTGTCTTTGCGCTTTTTGGACGAAGCGGGCGTCGGAGCATCCGACGGCATTTTGTAATTACAACGCTTCCCAAACACTAACCTGGCACAGTCTAACCTTCTCTTAATAGTGCGTTTGTTAAATCTAGCACAAGAGCGGCAACCAACAACATCGTGCTCAGGCCCTAAACAAGGTATACACAGAGTATGGTAATCCCTATGAGGTATCTGCTTTCCACAAGAAATACAGTTATTCACTTTTTCTGACATCCGGTAAAATACTGAGGCAAGAAAAAACCAAAATGTTCCCCAACGGGGTACTTAGCCAACTTTGATTCGGTCTGAAACTCCGACTTCGGAAATATTTCAGAACGCCAACCTGCACTCGCAAAACTGCTTCTGCATCGGACCATGCGGCAAAAAAGACTGAGGATATGACGTCGGTCATGCGCATTAGTACCCTGACGTCAGTCTAATGCGCCTTGACCGACGTCAGCCATATACTTTGGTATTCGGGCCGACTGGACAGCGGACTACCCAATGGTTAGGACTGCAGCAATGTGGAATGAAGAACATCTTTTAATTCATGAATCACTAACTGTCAACATCTCTTTTTACATTTATGTGCTTTGGTGTGTCCTAAGGACCCCACAGGCCTTGCACAAACTCTCATGCACATTGTTCCACATGCACAATCTAATGGAGTCTGTCTGGACAGACTGGACTGGGGTCTGAAGAAGGAAAGGGAGTCCTGGATTCAGGGACAGTTGATCCCCCTCTACCACTGTAGTACATGTTTCACAAATCCCATTACTGGTACTTGGAAATCTAAGGGATGAAGGTGCAGAGTCCAACAATTCAAGTACCATTAAATTCATCTCATGTGTAGTCTACATAGTGGTATCATGAGGATCATTAATGCCTTGAGGAACTCTCTTACTGAGACCATGTACAGAATACAGAAATCCAAGAAAATGCTCTGATAAGTTAGAACTGTGTCTTCTGGCAGGAAGGTCATCCTTTTTACTGTGTTTATCCAAAACACCAGGAAAACAATTTGTTGAAAGGGTGTAACAAAGGACCTTTGAAAGTTCAATTTTAAGTCCAGGTGGGAAAGAAGGGATGTGACCTTGTTGAAGGACTCCAAGCACCTGGATACAGAATCTGCAAAAATCAGCAAGTCAACTAAATAAGAAAAAAAATGTAGATACCTATGGTTCTGCAATTGACAACCTCTGAGATGATGCACTTTGCAAACACTTGTAATACAATAGATCGCACAAACAGTAATGCAGAAAACTGATAATGTAAGCCAGACATAGCAAAGCTCAAAAAAATTTCCTGAAATTGGGAGCAAGAGGAACATGGTTATCTTGCTTGAGACTGGGTCACCATGAAACAGTAGTCTGGAAGGAATGCTAGGACCGACTGCAAGGCGAGTCTTTTGACTTCCAGAACTTTTACAAAGGTGTTTAGAAAGGACAAATCTAGGGTGGGTCTCAAAGAGTGTTCCTATTTTGGTATGAAAATGATTCTGGAGTAAAATTCTTTGCTTGGATCCCCAACATGTGATGGAAACAGCTCTGTCTGGTCTGGTGAGTGTGGAAAAATTCTTCTAAAAGGGGTAGGATTTTCTATCTGCTGCCAAGTGTATCCTCCCTGACTTACTTGCAGAACTCATTTATTTGTCTGAGACTATCTGAGGCAAGGCTGCAGGGTTGAGAGCACAAGACTGGGGGAAGGAAAAGGAGAATAAAGGGTGGGGGGGGGGATAGAGGAGCTCTGTGACTTGGCATAATCATTCCTTTGCAGGGGGGGGGGTTGATCCTTTTCCTGAGGGGAACGCTTCTTGTCTGGTTTTGAAGAATTATCCTTTTGTCATTTTCTTTTGGATTCCTGACTTTTGTTTGTTCTGCTTCTTAAAGGAAGACTCTGTTTGGGGAGGATTTGAGTAAATGAAACATCCTAGAAACCCTATGCATTAATTTGCCTCCATCATCCCACTGTATGAGAATCTGTGTAACAGGAAGAAACACCAAGGTGCACTCAAAATTTCAGCTTTTAAATCATCAGAGAAGTTCTAATTGCATAACCATGCACACCTTCTTAATACAAAAAAAGAAACAACATTTCTTGAGACTGTACCTTCATAATCAAGTACACCTCTCAAAACATGTTTTGAAACCAAATTAGAAAATTACATTCATAAGACTTTAGCTCTACAGGTAAGGATGCAACAAAATCAAAACTGTCCACACACTGTAAAATAAATTTCTATATAAAACCTAGATAATTTAACATTCTAAAGGCTAGATTACTTTAGAGAGACAACCTTTTGTCCTTAAACTCTAAGGATTTTCCATCTTTATCAGGAGGCTTTGGATTAGATAAAGCCAAGGACTTTTCATTTCAGAAAGCAGGTGGGGAGACCGCAACTGGGTCAGCAGTCAAATGAGAACAGACCTGTTATAAGAGACCACCCTATATTTTCTCTGAGAAGTTTTAGGAACTGCAAGAATAGATACTAGTGTTCTGCAGGCAGCTTTATAAATATCATCCAAGGCCGATAAGACAGAGAGGCTAGCCACAGAATTGGGCATCTCTGCCTCTTATATCATTATATATCCTGCCTAGCTCTAGGGTAGTTCCCAACTGCTCCCAAGAAAAAACATCACTATATCTGGCAATCATCTGAGGAAAAATGAACACTTGTTTGGACTTAAGCTGGGGTTCACCTTCTAAAGCATCAGTGTGACTAGACTCAGTGTCATCTAGAAAATCTCCATTGCCCTCTTACGATTCCTTATTCTCTGAAACAGAAAGGCCTCTAGCCAAACTACCAACAGAGTCATGGATGGGAACACAATCATCAGATTTAGCCATCTGCAGAACACTCAGCCAAGGAAACTACATCAGCCTCAAACAGCTATAATCTGATTATCAGTTGTATGATGAAGGTTTTGTTTCTTCAACTGATGCTGAACATCCGAACGATGGACCATATGCTTCTCATGGTTAGAATATTGGGGAAATATACCGGCAAATTAATTGATTGGTTTAAATTTGCTTCTGTTGTTACACCTTAGGCATAAAAGAGAAGTTACTATGCAGTGACAGCATATTTATGGAAAATGAAATGAGGAGGTTTAGAAGGCAAGGCCTGTACTTCTGACACTATTCTAGTTAAGTAACTGCTACCAACAAGGGTATCTTCCATGTCAAAAACCTTTAACTCTACCACCTCAAAAAAATGACTTTTCCAGCATTAAATCAAGATCCCACAGAAGAATTTTTAGAGGGCGTTTCAAAAGAAAAGTTCCCCCAAAAAGGTCTTAACAGATTTTCGATAAAGCTAGTACTATATGATTTAATCCCTGGTGAAAATTAGAAATTGTCACCAGCCATACATTAACAGAAACTCAACCCTTTGTAAAAGGATCTGAGATAAATATTTTAAAATTGTTGGAACTGCAGTAGAAGAGGGGTCCAGTCCCTTAGAGTTCAAAGAAAACCTCACCCATTTACTTCTGTACGTTAGTCTAGAGGAAGACTTCTGGGCAGAGGTCAGGATTTAGACCATTCTGAGAGGGTAGGCAGGGGACCTGGCCATCATTACCAACCCCCTTTTTTCAATTTTCTATATGGAGTCAAAGTGTTGTGTAAACTGTTGTAATCTCTCTGAATTCAACGCCATTCCCGTACCTTCTTTGGCAGTCATGCCCGACTGTCACAGGTCTTCTCTCACACAATCCATCCACCCATCACTTTTGCTGCATGTCCTTGTTTCCTCTTGCCTACTTCCTGTTTGACCCAAATCATCTTTACCAGATTGTCTTCTGCTTTTCTGCACACGTGCCCAAACCACCATAATCTGTTCTCTTTGACATCCTCTGAACTGGAGCTACTTTGGCTTCTGCTCTGATAACCTCATTTCTGTCTGTCCCACAGTTTGCGTCTTACTACCAATTTCAGGCATTTCATTTCCATCATTATTTTCTTCAACTCCTCTGCCATTACTGTCCAGGTCTTGCCACTGTTTTGTACACCTTGCTTTAAAAACTTCTTTGGCATTCTTCTGTCATATACTAGTCAACTGCAGGGTGAGATGATGAGGGTGAATGAGCAAGCCCTGGTCTTGTGTGAGTAAATCTATCCTGTGAGGTAAATTGTGACTGCCCTTGGCCAGGTAAAAAAGAAGGGGAACCAGTGTATTCTGACTAAAAGAGAGTCACCAAGATTTTTGGTCTGCCCAACAGAATCTTGCTTAAGACCTTTGGCAAAAGATGAAGTGGGGGAAACACAGAAACATCTCTGCCCAAGAAAGGACATGACATCTGTTTTCCATGTCAATGGGTTTCGACCCCTGGAAAAGAATTGGTGGAGCTGTCTGTTTTGGGGGAGGGAGGGCAAATAGATTTATTCAAGGAATACCCCACTGATTAACAAAGTCCTGGAAGACATCCCTGTTTAACATACATACATGAAGCTCCTGAGTGAGGGGAGGGATCAGAAAAGGCAGCCCCAGACTGAGGGATATATGACTGACCCACCACAGAAGTTCCTTCTTCAGGCAAGGTACAAGAGAAATCTAATGCATGGCAGTGTTGAAGCCAAACTGCCTTGAAGTACAGCTGCAACCTCTTCATATGAAGCACAGAAAGAAGAGAAGACATATCTAGTCATATAAGTCTGTCTTGTAGGACCATTAACTATCAAAGTAGCAGTAGTGTAAACCTTCTTGTCAAATCTGCCCATAGCTCTGATATCCTTAGTAAGCAAAACATTGGGATATTTGAGCAAAAGAGTAGGTTTATCTGCAGAAAGAGAAATGACAGACAGATCAGATGCGGGACAAAAAAAAAAAACAAAAAACTTTTTATCGGGAACCTTATAAAAACTATCAAGATTTTAGTAGCAGGAGGCTCAGGATGCTGAGATATAGATACAGAAGTATCGAGTAATGCTTACAGAACTGGGGGAATAGCAGAAGGCTTGGGAGTCTCCATCTGAAGCAAATCATAACACCTCTGCTGCACATCAGGCATTTTAGAAATTTCCCACTGGGACTGCTGCATCATTTTGACTACAGTATCCGCAAATGAAAATTATCCTTCAGGGGAGTCAGGGAACAGAGAATCTTCATCAGAAGCCACAGCTAAGGGAGAATGAATCTGGGAAGAATAGGCATCTGAATCCAGTTCCTCATCTTCTGAAGAAGAATTCCAATACTCAGCACAGATCCTCGTGGATCAAGCTGAGTTATGGCTGACAAAGTTTGCAGATGACTGCAAACTGGGCGCCATAGTCGAAAACACATCTGACACAGATATCCTCCAGAAGGGCCTCACAGAAATGGATAACTGGTGCCAGAGCCATGGCCTGAAGTTAAACGCCAAAAAATGCATAGTCATACCCTTTGGGAAAAACAAGGCTACCCCTAGCTACCATATAGGTGGCAATCCACTGAGCACAGAAAAAGTCATCAGAGATCTGGGGACCCAGGTTGACAGTAGCCTTTCGTTTGACACTCATGTTGCTAAAGTAGTTAGGAAAACCTTCTATATCACCCACCTGATCATGAAGGGATTCACATCTAGATCAAGGGAGGTCATCGTCCCCTGTACTCATCACTTATTAGACCTATGATTGAGTACAATGCCCGTTCGAATGTATCTGACCAGACACCTGCTGCAGCTTGAAAGGCCCCAAAAGTTCCTCACCAAAAGGATAAAGGGTCTCAAAATATGTCTTATGCTGCCCGACTGAAAGAACTCCAGCTCTATTCAGTCTCATACCGCTTGCTCAGAGGTGACCTGTGCCTGACATATAAGGCCATGTCAAACCCAGATTTGATGAATATGCTTCACCTCAAAAATCTAGATCCCTCAGAACCACAAGGCGGAGACTTAAACCTTGACACGGTTATAAATAGAACGTGCTGGAGGGACAGATTCATCACCCAGAGACTCCCTATGCTGTGGAACAAAATCCCGGTACATGTGAGGCAGAGCACCTCTCTGGTCTTGTTCAAGAGGAATCTTGACCAATGGATGGGAGATTGCAGATATACCCCAGGGATTACTTCAGCGTCACTGCTTGACAGAGGCACAGCAAAATGATAGGCATAGTTTTTATTCAAACTAAAGGGGTGGCGAAAGCCACATAACTATGGGCTAGGCTTATAAATGCCCTTGGGCAGATAGCCTAGTATGAACCTATGAACCTAATACCTGTTTAAAGGAGTAGAGGAAAAATGGGTCCCAACAGAAAAGACGGCACTGAAAAAAACTAATGGGGCTTCATAGACGAGACAGCCTAAAAGAGACCTTGTTTAAAGTCCAGCTATTCCTTTTGAGGGTCTCTACCCAAAGGAAAGACTTGCTTAATTTTTTTTTGCTTCTTTTTAGTGAGGAAATTGGCACATGCAAATCTCAGAGGGACAAAGTCCAGATGTACCTCAATAAGGGAAGCTGGGTACTTCCTCACGATCAAGGATTTCAGGAATCTACCTGGCCCTTCAGAAATAACTAGCTTTGGTTCCCCCTACTTGTCAGCAATACACGTCAGATCAGCCCTGGCAGATGTGGTAGGTCTGCTCCATTTCAGCCTCAAAGAGGTCATGATAGTGGGAACTGGCATCAGAATCAAATGGCCTAAGGTCTCATCAGACATAGCAGAGACATCCACAGTCCAGGCTTCACAGAAGTAGTCTGATTTAAATTTTTTCGATGATTTCTTTTAATGGAGGTTAGAAGTCAGAGCAGGAAAACCCAGCTGACATTGTGCCTTGAGTAAGAAGCTTATAACACTGGTTCACTGCATACACTGATATTGGCCTTATGGGGAATTTGTCTCCCACAATCACATTTCCCATTTCTGGATGACATGTACTTAAAAGCAGAGCAACCAAAGAAAAAGTAAAGGTCCTCTAAAAGGGTACTTATTTTCCCAACAGCTTGGTAACCAGCTCTGAAATGCATAGTCGATAAATTGAAGACTGAATATTGCATTCTGCCTAGCAGCAAAGTTGTTCTGAGGCTTTAACATATGTATGTCCCTTATGCCTTTGGGCTTAGGTCATACATTGGATGTACAATGCTTGGAAGGGCTCAGGCTTTGGTATGCTAGGCAGACGTATGCCTACTCTTGGCAGGATATCCCCTCTTGTAAGGAATATTGCAACAATGACCATGAAAGTACATCTTTGGAAGATATCTATACTGAAGCATCATAAAAACATGCATTACTTTCTACAGTGTTCACTAAGGATTTATATGCTCATTCCCTAAAATCACTGAAAACCACTTAAGGCTAGTCAAAAAAATAAGCTTTTTTTGTAGAGAGGAAGCTCTCATATCCCTAAACCATATACACCAACTCAGTAGTCATGCAACAGTGGAGAAAAGTCCATTAGTGATGAAAGTGGTTTCAGTGATTTTACTTTGCATAAAATGCATTTCATGAATGAACCTTTACAAAGACATCACTACACAGGTTCACCAGATATTGGTGAGCTAACATCCAACTTGTTATATAACTAGGGATATTTAATATTCAAAAACAGAGAAAAAGAATAGACCACATTCATAAAGATCCTCTTAGTAAAATCCCCTCTAAAATTCAGCGTTATCATTGTATACATCACTGATAAATCCTTGTTGACTGTTTAATCTCCAGCCTACCAGTATCTATAACACTACAAACATGAAATCTGCTTCTTCACCTGGTATCTACTGATCCTTTCTTGTTTCAGTTGCTCAAACCGCCTCTTTAATTCTGCTTGCCGCTCCATTTTCTTCTGAGCTCGGCCTACAAACATAAGTTTCCCGTTGATCTCACCTCCATTCATTTCTTCTACTGCCTGTTACAGGAAAAAAACAAGGTACAGCAATTATCAAAAACAAGAGCTAGCACATACCCAAAATCCTTTAGTACTCAGTTTATCAGTTACCTGCAAATCTATGGGGCAGCAATTTGTTTTATTGTATCATACAGTTAGAATATAAAATACACTACTACATACTCTGCACAAACAAGCCCATGACTAGATGTTACACATCTCACTGCCAAGCAAGATGCAAAGCAATTTGTAAATGTGCCCATGCAAACAGGTCACCAGATGGACACTGAGCAAACATTTACTAACTATAATCACTGCACAAACTTGGCTTGGTTTGTAGCTTAACAAAGGTGGTGCTGAAACTTTAAAGTTTACATGTAAACCTACCACTGCAGTAAAAAAAAATGAGTAAGTTATGAACACATGCGTTACCGGGACACAACTAAGGGAGGGACAAATGAGGCATTTTCCATGCAGCCACTATTGGATGGCACTCACACTGCATATTTATACAGTAACTGTCGATTAAAAATAAAATCCATTCATCTAAGCACTAAACAAAGCAGCTTTTAAGTCAATAACGGCACAGCTGCTCTTTTGATCTCCTTTAAGCAAGGGTGTCTCCACTTTCTACCATCTTATGGGTTCAGCCTCTGTCCAGCATTGAACCAATGAAAAAACAGCTTCCTGGAACATGTAATCTGTTTAGTAGTCCAATTACTGATAACTCTTGTGTGTCTGTATAACTAAAAGAGAACTTGAGATTAAACCACATTAAAGGATTTAGAATAACTGGTTGTCTGGCTGACATCAAATTGTTGTGGAGTTTGAAACAGCACAAGGGAGCATTCCTGTTACATTCATCAGTACTCTGCTACATCTGCTGGCAACAGTGAGTGTGACAGCCCACTAAGTTAGCAGGTAGTGTTTATATGGCTGCCATTAAAAAATTAAGTACTTTCTGAACACTTATGCATCACCTACAGCCCAGATGTTTTACTATACGGTAGTAAAATGCTCTCTTTCCTAGGTGTGCTGAAGTCATTTAGTGTGTGTGGAGACGGGGGAATACGCTCTCAAAAATTCACACACGTTCATTCTGTTAGACCACATTTACGAGTGGCACTTCTTTGATAAGGTACTTAACTGAAGTTTGCTATGCAAAATATTTTTCAATGAAAACATTTCAAATGAAAGTTCATACACCTGTTTTATCTATCTCTTGTTTAGCAGGAACATGTTTGTTCTTTTGTGAGAGGAAAATAAAAGTGTTCAAAAAAGGGGTACACTGTGCTGTAGTTAATCAAAAATGGCTTTCATACTGGCTGGTGCTCAGCTGTGACATCTAACTGCTGGTATAGAACTGCAGGGTACCTCTAATTACTGCCTTGCTGCGCTACTTCATTAAGCACCAATGCATAAAAAACTGCACGTGTACTTTTAGGTATGCGCAGGTGCATGTTCTTCAAGTACGTTTAGGAGGTGTGTAAAAAAAACAGATCTACAACTGCTTGAGTACGCAAGCTGATGTGGGCTTGCTGGGAGGACATCAAAAGGCTTTTTAGACCCTAGTTAGTATGTGACCTTAGGGATGTGCCAAACATGCTTTGCTCATTCAAAAGGCATGCAACCGTGTGCCTTTGTTTTAATGTCACTTTCTGGATAAAATGGAAATAACTGTTGATGTAACATACTGTACCACATTCTTGATGCCTGATCATCCGGAAATACACAGAATAAATGCTTCTGACATTTTGCCTAGTGCTGGAGGTGCTGGTAATTATTTGATGTTTAAGTGTAAGACTTGGCAATAAGCCACTGACATCTGACTAACATTTATAGTCCAATGTGTACAGCCTCCAGCACGCCTGGAGCTTTGTGCTCAGCTTTCCTTAACGTTCCTTACACAGCACTACAGGAATACATTCCATATTTATATCATTATTACTATTATTAATTATCTTGCAGCTAGACTTCAAGAAAAAAACCTCCTCATACAAGCTGAGACACTACTCACCAGCCACACCAACTCTCATTACCCCTAGAACCAAACTCCACAGCAATGCACATGCTTTCTCCTCTAAGAACCTACTGTTTGTCAACCTCAACCCTATCGAGATCAAGGAATTCAACATTTATTCCAAACTGAGAATGCAACTCAAAAAGCACTTCTGCATTCAAGCCAAATGTCCCTGCTTCAACATAGGACACACCAACCTAACCTATCTTCTTTTAAGAGTATTGTTTCCTCTCTCAAGATTCGACTAATGAAAATACTGTCCATTGAGCTGTGCTTGTTCACTACAATGAAAATACACAATTCTTCTATGTAATTAGTTTGAACTACACTACTACTACTTACATTTCTATAATTTTTGTTTGTGAATTATCTATTTCACTCAGGCTTAACCTGAAATTGGTCAATATTTATCAGTACACTATCCCGGTAAACAAAAATAAATAAAATAAATACACTACTACAATTGATGACATTTATGCTATATTTCTTGGTGAGGTCCTAAATTCTTGAATAGGTATATAATGATCTATTCTAAGACCATGAGCTTTTGACTGGAATGCATACAGCTGCAGTACTATTGAGCAAGCAAATAGTGCTGAAAGTATTAGTCCAGTGTACAGGAACTCTGATCTGGGAAAACATGAAGAATGAGCAATTAAAAGCTTTTGTCTGAAGGATGACAAAATCAAGACACACCTATTATATACAATATTCAACCATGTACATGAAATTAGAAATGTGCAATATACATTTTGTGATGGAAGCACCTAATTTAAGATGCATCTAACCTAAGGCTACAGATTCAAAACTTGTAATTCAGGTATTTCTTCATTATATTATTTACTTATCTCACCATTAATGTTTCACATTCTATTTATGTCACTGTGTTTTAATACTATTTTTAAAACTGGATTACCACCAGCATTTATAACCTGTTCAGTGCTTGAACTTAAACACGTACATAAACTTGAAGTTTTAACTGTCAGGTGGCATCCATATTCTCTGTACCTCCCAGTGAGTCATGTCTTGTACACTATTTATGTGCATACATTAGCTACCAGAGTCTGTAATACATCACAAAACAACTCTCCAGTTGATTAGGAATGTCTGTTACTGAGGTATAGAAAAGGTGGATGAGTAGTGTTTTGATTTTTATAGTCTGTCAGAATCTTTTTGGCTTCTACTAGTCAGGGTGACATAATGACAGACATTGGTGTTGCTGCCTCAGAGTTTGGTTCTTCAGTTCATTTCTTGGCTGGTGTGCTTCTTTGTGGAGTCTGTGCATTCATCCGGTGTCCAGGTTTTCAATGGGTGCTGCAGCCTCCACCATCTCAAAACTAAACTGTAGATGAACTGACAACCATTCAAATTATCACAGGGGAGGGTGTGTGCAATGTGCATCTTGTGATGAACTGAATCCCTTTTTCAGGATTAATTTTGCTGCCTTGGACCCAGTGAGTGGCAGGACAGATTCTGAATCCCTAGAGACCCTGAATGGATTAAGTAGGTTACTGCAGAATTAATTAATGAACTAGTTTCATCACTCAGTTATTACCCTATCAAAGTTTAATAAGGTCAGCTATTAGTTTATAATGTAAGTAGTATACGAGTTCTGCTGCGACAAAGTGAAACCAAAATGAGGGAAACCCTCCATGTGGTAAGGCTATAAACACTCATCTTTGCATAAAGTGAAGGTTTCACATTTCTTGACCCAACACAAAGGGTAGCGGACATACAATTTATCTATACATTTATTACTGCTAGAGAAGAGACGGTGGTACGAACCTGTGATTAGCTGTTACTTTCCCAATGTTTGCTGCTGTCAGTATATGGAGACGTGTATATTTTTAGTGTAATCTGTCTCTGAAGCACCAAACTGAGATTTTGAAGAGTAAATTGATTTAGGAAGGGAGTAGAATTCTTGAAAGTGATTCTCCATGTATTATCTTTTTCTGGCCCCTTTCCCTAGCAACAATCAAGTCACTGACACTACACATTTACTCCCCATCACCAAGACAACAGTAATCCACAGTCATACAGGCCATGGGGGTGGTGACTTCGCGTAAGATGTGAGCACATGTTTCTCCAGGGGATGTCCTATGCCCTTCCCTGATGTATACATGTTTCCACACACATGGTCCAAGATGGCTGCCACTACCAACTTGGGATAACAAGCCCTAGTCCTATGGTCACTGCTTATGTGCAAGCCTTCACTTGTATGAGGACAGACTGGCCAAGTGAAACCACTAAGCCCCCCCCACAATATGGGCGAGACAGATGTAAGCTTAACTCTCACTCTTTCTTGTGCACCTCTTTCAGCACCTGATGCTCTACTCAAACTAGAGTTATCAGTGTCACAGTTAGGGCTTTATTTCCTCTATGCCACACAGCCAAGCGAAAGTTTTGAAAAATCTTTCAAACCAGCTATGGAGCAAAGATATCGGTCTGCAAATAACAACAGACTTTTTTCCAATCATTACATAATGTCAAGTCTACTTCTTGAGTGAGTTGGTTTGTGCTTATATGCACGCAGCAGCTTTATGTCCAATATCATCTGCTGATATACAAGCAAGGATAATCTTTGCATGTGGTTAGCACACTACAGAGAGGAAAATATCTGGAAAAGTACAGTTTTGTACCTACCATAAATGTAGATGTCCGAGAGGTATGCATCTGCAGTCCTAACAAATGGGTTGTCCTGCCTCAGGCAGCCCTTCGGTCGGCCGGATTCCAAAGTCTGGGTCTGGCCTCGGCTGATGTCGCACTTCACCCGACGTCATAGCTGCTGTTAATTGGGTATAAAGGCATCAGCCGACGCCATGTTCCTCAGTGTTTCTTGCCCCAGATGCCAGGTGCCCTCTAGGAAGGCTAAATTTGGATAAATGCAAATGGTTCCAAACAAAAGAGAGCAAATAAAAATAAACATGTATATACATATATACAAACAAATACACCATAATAGATTCCCCCAGCTAGCTACAAGATGGGCAAATACCCTAGGAGTACCACAGAGGGGAAGGAGGGTGGGTAATCCTGACTGCAGATGCATACCTCTCGGACATCTACATTTATGGTAGGTACAAAACTGTACTATGTCCTTCAAGGATGCATCTGCAGTCCTAACAAATGGGTAGAATACCATAGCCAAACTGGGGGAGGAGGTACTAAGAAGATTACGGTGTAGTTAAGATCCCTTGCAAAACAGCAGTGGCAAAACCTGCTCGGGATCTGGAGTATAAAGGTAGATTATAATGCTTGGCAAATGTATGCACGGAGCTCCAAGTAGCAGCCTCTAAAATGTCTTTGGTAGCCACTCCTCGTAAAAAGCTGTAGTAGTGGCTGTAGCCCTTGTGGAGTGAGGTCTGATGTTTTCTGGAGTTGTCTTTCCATGATAAGAGTAACAAAATCTAATGCAATTTCCTATCCATTTTGAGACTGTCTGTTTTGAAATTGCTTTTCCTTCCATTCCTGTTGCATATGCTACCAGAAGCTGGTCAGTTTTTCTATTGTTCTTGGTTCTGTCCAGGTAGTAGTGCAATTGCCTATGCACATCCAAGGTATGTAGTAGTCTTTCCCCCCTGTTCTGTGGGTTGGGGAAGAATGTAGGTAGGTGGATTGCTTGGTTTAATGATACCCTGGAAACCACCTTTGGCATAAAAGTAGGATTAGTTCTCATGGACACTCTATCCTGATTGAAGATAAGGAAGGGCTGTACTGCCATTAATGCCTGTATTTCAGAAACCCTTCTTGCTGAAGTGATTGCAAGCAGAAAAGCAGTTTTCCAAGATAAGTAAATAATGTGGGAAGAAATAGCCAGGGAATTGTTATGGCTAGGCTTGTATAGGCCCTAGGGCTGATAGCCTAGTACCAACCTATGAACCTATGAAGTACTGTAATTCTGCTGTTGCTGCTGGTTCAAAAGGGGGAAGTGTCAACTTTTCCAACACAAAGTTCAAGTCCCATGTAGGCAATGGTGGCTTCCTTGGTGGCTTTACATTTTTAATTCCTCTCAGGAACTGCCTGAGTAGAGGATGAGAAAAGACTGGAGGATCCATGTTGTATTCTGCTGAAATTGCTGATGCATGAATCTTAATGGAGGAGTAGGACAGGCCATTGTGGAAAAGCTCTGCTAAATATTCCAGGATGTTAGCTATGTTTGCCAGTGATACATTTTCTCCTTTTGCTGCACTCCAAATGAGATATCTTTTCCATTTTGCTGAATAAGTTTTTCTTGTTGAGGGTCTTCGAGCCTCCAAGATAATGTCTTTAACCCTTTGAGATAAATCTGGGTTATTTTGTCTTATGCAATGTTCCAAGCAGCTAGCTGCAGTGTTTTCAAGTTCGGATACAGGATTTTGAAGTTGTTCTGTGTTAGCAGTAAAGTAACTAGGGGTAGAGGCCATGCGTGTTCCCAAGACATACTCCTCAGTAGTGGGTACCAATGCTGCCTCGGCCAGTCTGGAGCTATCAGGATGATCCTTGGGTGATCTTCTTTGATCTTCAGTAGCACTTTGTGCATCAAAGGAAGAGGTGGGAATGCATATGCTGTCAGGTTTTCCCAACTGAAAGATAGGGAGTCCACCTTCCAAGCAAGTGGGTGGTATGCCCTTGTGCAGAATTTTTTCAATTGGTGGTTGTGTGGGGATGCGAATAGGTCTATTTTTGGTAGTCCCCATTTCCTTGTAATGGATTTGAAGATGTCTGGATGCAGCATCCATTCGTGGGCATCCGTGGTAGTTCTGCTTAAGATGTGTGCTAGTATATTTTCTTTTCCTGGCACAAATATTGCCTGGAGCTGAATGTTGAGGTTCAAGGCCACATTCCAGAGGTCCATTGCCATCCGGCAGAGAGGATATGAATGTGTGCCTCCCTGTTTGTTGATATACCACATAACTGTGGTGTTGTCCGTCCTTATCAGCAAATGACCCTGTTGAAGAAACGGTCTGAATGTCTGAATTGCCTGCTTTACTGCCAGCATCTCTTTTGATTTATGTGTAGGTTCAGCTGGTCTTGAGTCCATAAGCCTTGTATGCACTTGTCCACCATGTGTGCCCCCCACCGAGGTCTGAGGCGTCCGTGGTGATAGTCTGGCTTGGGTGAGGGCTGTGGAAGGGCAGTCCTTTGTTCAATTGACAGGCCTGAGCCCACCACGGAATTCTTGCTTCAGGCATGGAATTATTGGAATTTGGGTTTCTAGGCTGTGCTTGTGCTGAGACCATAAATTCCTTAGGTACCATTGCAACTTCCTCATATGTAGTCTGGCATGTGGAATCAATATTATGCAGGATGCCATGTAACCCAGGGCTTGCAGGACTTTCCTTGCTGTAAGCTGGTTCTGCGTTGTTAATGCCATGAAATAGAGTGGTAGGTGCTTCTGCTTTTCTGCTGTGAGGAATGCCATTTGGTTTGATGTGTCCAGTTCTGCACCCAAGAAGGTTATCCTTTGGGATGGTATCAGTCTTGACTTTTTTATGTTGACTGTGTATCCCAGGGCTTGCAATAGGAGAATAACCTTTCTCAAATCTTTTGTTAATTTGTTTTTGTTGTCTGCTTGTAACAGGCAGTCGTCCAGGTATGGATAAATTTGAATTCCCTGAAGCCTGCAATGAGCAATTACTGATGCCAGGCATTTCGTGAATACTCTGGGCGCAGTAGATAAGCCAAAAGGCAATGCTGAGAATTGATAATGCTCTGATCCTGCAAGAAATCTGAGGTATCTTCTGCAATTTGGTCGTATGGGGACGTGCAGGTATGCCTCCTTGAGATCTAGAGTTACCAGCCAAGACTCCTTGCCCAGCATGGGAAGAAGTTGCTGTAGGGTCAGCATCTTGAATTTTGGAACAATGAGATATGTGTTCAGAGCGGACAGGTCGAGAATAGGTCTCCATTGTTTTTCCTTTCTTGGCACCAGGAAAAGTCTGGAGTAAAATCCTTGTCCTTGTTCCATAGACGGTACCTTTTCTATAGCTCTCATCCTTAGTAAGTGGTCTATTTGTTCTAGAGCGTTTGTCTTTTGGTTTGGAGGTAGGTTTGGCATTCCTCTCTTCCTTGGTAGAGAATGGAAGTGAAACCTGTAACCTTTGTCTATTGTCTGTAAAATCCATTTGTCTCCTGTAATGTAATGCCAGTTTACTGAAAATAAGGCTAGCTTTCCGCCTAAGGGTGCTTCTAGTTGTTCCCTGGTAGGCGGTTTCAGAGTCAAGTCACTGTGATTGTCCTGTGGAAGTGGTAGTGGCTGGATCTGTGGCAGTACTTCTCTGGTTGTTAGGCTGCCACTGACGTCCCCTGTAGGCACCTCTGGATTGACCTCTGCCTCTTGGGCGCCTATTCCTGCCTCTCTGTGCTCTGGTGGTGTCTGGAAAGGACCAATTCTTGGAAGGCCAGTTCCTACTAAACCTTGGAGGCTGGACCTGTAAGAAATCCTTGACTGTCTGGACAGATTTCGCTTTTTCTTCCACCTTCTTCAACACTTGCTGTGCAGGGGAGCCAAACAAACTGTGCTTTTCCATGGGAGCATCAAGGAGGTTTGACTTTACATGGTCTGGTAAGGATTGCTCTTTTAACCATGCATGCCTTCTGATCACTGTACCAGTCATAGCTGATCTAAAGGAAGCCTCCAGTGCATCATAGCCGCATTTTAAGGAATGATTACTGACCTGCTGAGTGTTATGTACCAATTCCTGAAGGGACTTACGGTCTAAAGGTTCAGGCGAGGACAGTTTTTTAGTTAGCTGATCTAACATAAATTCCTGATACTGAATCATGTGGAATTGACAGTTTAAGGCCCTAGCCGAAAGAGTAGCAGAAGTATAAACTTTTTTACCCCATCTCTCTAATGCCCTAGATTCTCTTTCAGAGGGGAGGGGGTTTTTGGCAGAGGCAACTGCTACAGCTTTGGGGCCCTGTGAAATAGTTTCAGGATCTGCAATAGGAGCCTTATACAAGTGATAATGTGTGTCCGGAACCCTGTAGTATCTGTCGGGCTTAGCAGGGGCCGGAGGAAGAGAGTCAGGAGCAATACAAGCATCATTAAATGCATCATCCACAGCTGTAAGTACTGGAGGAATGGCTAAAGGCCTATGCTGTGGCAAATGTAAAAAGGTCCTAAGCCTTTTCCTAGAGTCTGAAAAATCCTGGCCCTGCCATTGAAATTGTTCTCTCATAGCATGCAAGGTTTCCCCAAAAGAAAATTCCTCAGGAGGAGAGGCAGAAGGAATGGAGTCTTCTGCATCAGAGTCCTCATATGGAGAATAAGGGCCTTCTGGAGGATTTGTATTTTCTGAATCATCAGAGGAGTAATCTGTAGAAACTGGCTCAGGGAGCTCTGCTCTAGGCCTCTTCTCAGGACCGGGGTGAGAGGCCCTGTCAGGGCGAGGCTGGGATCCCCTGATCAAAGAAATGAGATCCTCTGCTAGACTAAGCATTTGAGTACTAGAGCTAGGCCTGTGAGAGGGGGTTTTAGCAGGCACGGTCTTTGTTGATTTAGCTGCTTTAGCCCTGGCAAAAGCCTTAATTGACATGGATGCAGGGGGCCTAGCAGCTCCACGTGCAGGAGTAGATATATCTAAAGGGATAGTATCTGAGAAGTCCTGAGAACCTGTAAGAGCAGGTGGAATTTCAGTAGCAGATTCAGCCATGCTGGATGAGGCCTCGGTGGTAGGAGGAATACTTTCGGCCGAAGGAAGAACCGCGGACTCGGTTTCAGCCGAAACCGAGACACTCGCGGTTGGCTTAACCGCGGTTTCGGCCGAAACCGCGGACCGCGAGTGTCGGTCCTTTTCCTTACGCTTTTTAGCTAATTGTGAAGTCGGAGTCTCCGACGGCATGTTGTAAGCAAAAGCGGAGCCGAAAAACTCCTCTGCAAACTCCGACCGACGTCTAAGTGTCCGTCGGTTGAAGGAAGCACAGGCTAGACAAGCTGCTACGTCGTGGTCTGGGCCTAAACAAGGTAGGCAGTAAGAGTGGAAATCTTTATGAGGTATTTGTTTCCCACAAGTTAAACAGTTATTCACTTTTTCTGACATCGGCTGAGGCAAGATAGAGTCCCCAACGGGGTACTTAGCTTTTTAGAAGTCTTCGGTAGTAGCAATCTCTGGTTCTGACCGACCGGCACTTGCGAACAGCTTCTGCTTCGGGCACCACGCGGCAAGAAAGACTGAGGAAAATGGCGTCGGCTGATGCCTTTATACCCAATTAACAGCAGCTATGACGTCGGGTGAAGTGCGACATCAGCCGAGGCCAGACCCAGACTTTGGAATCCGGCCGACCGAAGGGCTGCCTGAGGCAGGACAACCCATTTGTTAGGACTGCAGATGCATCCTTGAAGGACATCATGATAATTGCATTTATTTCCTTATGTCTTAAATATAGTATTCAAAGGTAATGCACAGTGACTGCATCATCCTTCTGGTAACCTCAAAAAACTAAAGCCGTAATGGTGAGTTGATGTTAAAGTTCAGTAACCAAGTCTGATGAGTTAGATCAAAAGCATATAGCTGGTGGTGAGACTCAAATATGGAGTTAGGATCTGAAAAACAGGCAGGAATAGAGACTTAGGGTTGGGACCTCTGACCCTCCTCGTTACTATACATTTTATGATAAAAGGAAAATATCTGGAGAACTGTATTATCCACACAGGCTAGATTGTATAAGGTTGTGTGAAAAGGCAAGTGGAAAAGCCATCAAGACATACTGATGCTATTCGCCCACTACATAACTCCTGATAAAACTTGGATGCTGGAAGACACTGTCTGGTCCTAACAGCTACACACAGAAAAGGAAATTAAAAGCACTGCATGGAGGTGCACTGGTGAATGTGAGAGAGCATCTGGGATATGCAGAAAATACCTGGAAGACTGGTATGTACACAGTGGAAGACACAAATAATGAGAATAAGAAACTGATTCAGTTTATATAAATTTATGCAAAATAATTTGCGCATCTTTTTTCTAATTTGAGGTGGGCACAATAAAGTATAGGGGAAACTGACAGCAGGCAGAAAGACAAAAAAACAATGCTGGCTTAAGAAAATGTCATTTCAGAGAAGGAACATGGCTGCTGGATCACTGGAAACATTTTGCTGGCAGTGAAAGTAGAACATTGGTCATTTGGGGGATGCGAGGATCTTTATGTCAGAGCCTAAATGGAATGGGACAACAGTAGCTCAGACATTCCCAACAGGTCTTGTATAAAAATGTAGCTTAGTCCCTTTAATATCAGGAAATATTGCCAGTTTCTGTCAATAGCATATAAAACTTTCCGACATGTAAGGAACATACAAATACATTGAAACGGCTACCACTGCCACCATGATTCTCTGAATATTAGTCTCATATCCAAGAAATCCATATATATAAACTGCAATTTAGTGCATCTATTTCAAAATATTCAGGTAATGTTGCCTATTTTATTCAGTTACATACAGCAGTTTGAGCCCTCATGGTGCTGTCATTAACTGTCACACCAACGTCCTGCAGATTAAGCCCCCACCCCCGACGTAATCTTGCTCTGTGCGTTGTGAGGTGGTAATTATGTGCAAATAACCAGGAACTTAAAGCTAGTAAAACAACTGAGAGAACAAACACAAAATACTCTGGTACTATTTTGTCTCAAATATTCACCCCATATATTTGGCAAAAAATTACTTCAGGCTAGTGCCTAGTGAAGTCCCAAAGTGACATGGCTCACTTCTAAGTACAACAAGGCCTTTTGCTAAATATTTTGTAACAGTAGGAACATCTCTGTACAGTACAACATCCAGCCTAAGAACGGACAGATTAATGCCATGTGTATTTAACAAGGTAATTAAACATAAGAATATTAAACCAGGTCAACAGCTGGGCATGTGCAGTCTCTGTTGGCTGCTTCCTCATGTGGCTTCATTTGTCAAGAAGTTAAAACTGCTGAATATTTGTCTTAAAATTTATTCAGCTCAGTTTTTGGTAAGTCAATGAGTAGAACTGTCGATTCTTCATCAGTGATAAAAGAAGCTGTGTGTGGTAGACTCCTATGATGGAGAAGTAGTAGCTAAGATTCAGAATGGGGTCAGTCATAACAGTATTGCATTTCACCAGTATACAGCCTACAAATATCATTAAGACTTAACCATCTGGAAGGCATCTGCATCAAACTGGTAAACTTGACCAGATTACTTTGATGCTCACAGGAAATATTTAGTAGCAGTCATGACTGACAAACTGGGTTATCTGCACAACCAATGGGAAACCACTGAACCAGCCAAGAGATGTTCATGATCTGTGATAAGGCAGCTGAGAAAGTAATGCAATTGGACAGTAGGGGAAGCATTTAAAAGTAATGGAGAATAATGCAAGAAATAGAAATTCAAGGCTGTATGGTAATTTTGGAAGGCAAGTGAAAAACAGATTTGTTGGAATATGTGAAAAGCAAGATTATGGAGTGGGCTGGTTTTGTGAAAGATTCCTTGGGGAAGCTTGTGGTAATTACCTGGTCAATAACAAAAGGTAGAACCACTGCTGCCTGGGCAAAAAGGGAGTCACCACCACTATCTTTGGACAGTCCTGGATCTTTAGAAGAACCCTTCATATAAGGTGAAAAGATAGCAAAGCATGCAGAAACATGATGCCAGAAGTGACAGTAACCTATTAATTATAGTAGTGCTACATAAAGAAGGGGAAAATCCGCTGCTGCCATCTTCCTACAGGCCAATACCAATTTTAAGCCACAACTGAATGCTTTATGAAAATTTGTGCAGATAGATTAAACGAGATATTGTCCAAGATAATACATGCAGAATCAAATAGGGCTCATGGGGGGATTGAGGATGGCGAATAACCTGACTAGGATGCTACTGTTATGAAAGAGGTACAGGAAAAGGGGGAGGGGGACACAATCGCATCAGATGCAGAGAAAGCACTCAGCAGGCTGGATTGGAGATATTTAAGGGGGGGTGGTGGATGGTTGCGGATTCCTGGAAGACTGGATACAGACTGTGAAAGCACGTAGCAGAGAAGCAATGGCAGAAGTTAAGATTAGAGTGAGATTGTCAAAAGTAATAAAAATAGAAAAAGGAATGAGGCAATATTGTCCCATCCTGCTCTTATTTGCAATCTACCTTGAGCCACTGGTACAGGCAATATGGGAGATAACCATTACAGGATTCTAATGGGCAGGGTGTCAAAAAGCAATTTTTCTTCGTGCAGGTGATATCCTCCAAACTCTAACACTGAAGGAGACAGGAATGTTTGATTTACAGGATAAAAAGAAGTCCCTGAAAAGAGGAAGGAACTCCCACAGCCATTTACACCCCTGCTGGGATGACTTTCAGAATCCATTTGCCTGAAATAATCTGATGCTACTGGGGAAGATGAAGACCTGCACTGAGGGATACATTCCAGTGTAGGGAGGAAGGGAGGGCGTGGAGTGGCAAGTAGTTTTTCCTGATGTTTTGGACTGCCCTTGGTTCTGGGAGACTTCCCCTTTTTTAGGGCCTCGTTGCCATTGCCCTTTGAAATCCAGTTTATTAGCACCTTGCTGCTTAAACTGAGTGTTTTTTTAAATAACTGCTAAGCTAGAGAGAAAGGTTTTACTAAACTTAGAAAATGAGAGTTGGAAACTTTGAATTTTCCTTATTCATCAAAATCTATCTAAGAACTTCAACAGCAGAAAAGCCAAAGAAAACATCCTTAACAAGGGGTAAATTTAAACAGTTAGTTTTTACATCTTCTGGTAAGCTTTGAGAAAGTAACCAAGCAGATTTTCTCATGACCAACCCCATAGCAGCAGCTCTGGAAACAGAATCAGTAGAATCATAGCACTTTAGAGGGAGTGTGTCAAGATTTCCTGCAGCTTTCGTTGTTTTGATGAAGCTGGTAGGCCAGGTGATGTATTGTTTACATTCAGACAGCTTTTAGTGTGATGGCTCAGGTTTCTGTATTTTGGGGCAAGAGGATAATTTAACACTTCAGGAAATGCTAACAGCTTCCTTTTACTTACAGTTCCATGGTGACAGAAAAACCTTATCACTCACTTAGTTGACTGCCTATATGACAGACTGGTTTTTTTTTGTGTGCGTCTTTTACTTTGGAGGAAGACACAAATGTGATTTTTTTTAAATATTTTCTGCAATGCAATTGTTTGAGTGTACATCTAATGGAAAAAGATGTAATGGATTTTACTGTTCACTGATGTGAACATAATGTCCCCTTCAGTTTATTGCTGTGGTGCTTCCTACTTCTGTTTGCTATATGAGAAAAAAGCACCACAATTATGTCCTTAGATGAGCAGTACAGGATGCATTACTGTTGGTGGAGGAGGACTAATCAGAATGTGACAGAAAAAAAGGTGCAGTGTTACACTGCTAATCACTCAATAGATAAGTCAGCTTTCAATAGTAGGCATGTGGAAAAGACAGACTATTGTTCCACATTGCTAAAGAATTATCCCTGGTCCAGATCTACAAACAGTGTTTCATGGAGATCATCTGTAAAACTGTTCAGCATGGGTAACCACCCAAAATAATTTTAGTGAGCTTATTTAACAATACTTTAGGTGAATTAGTTCACAGCTGTAAAATTCAAACTCTCCTAAAGCTGTTTTAACATACATAGTCACAGTATTTTTTTTCTTTTCTGCTTGTTTACGCAACTCACCACATTGCATTACAAATCATATGCAACCTAAAATCTCACTGTGCCTCACTACAAAGTTCAGAGATTGGATGAAATACACGCCTCGTAACAAATACCATATCTAAAGTAATCAGGGTTTGCAATAGACTTATAAAAAGCTGTTTTATAATCCTGACTTGCATGTCATTGAACAACAAAATACCAAACATAAATGAAGGGGACCTGTAAGCTGTTAAAAAGTGATATAAAAAATAAATGTTAAATAATAACCGGACAAATAAAAATAAAGAAAGAACAGTGATGCACTTTGCAGTCCTGCTGCACCCCATGTAGGGACAGTTCCACCCACAGTGCCACTACTTGAATAAGCCCACTCTGAACTTGCACAACTTTGTATGAAGTGAATTACAGAGTTTATTTTATTTATTTACGTTTGTTTACATTTGTTTACTGGGAAAGTCCGACTGGTACAGAAGCCCATTTACAGCAGAGACCCAGGGAGAAAACAGAAATGTAAGCAAAATACAATAATTAGATAGTACAATAGTATACATATAGTAAGACGCAGAATACAAATCGTCCAGTTAAGAGTATTCAATACTGTTTTCTAGTAGATGCATGTTCAACAAAGAAAATTACACAAGCATTTCAGTAAAGATCACTGCGAGAATAATAAAATTAGAACTATGTACATATTAAATAATAGCTATGAACAAATAAGATTTCCTAAATATATATATATATTTTTTTTTCTTTTTTTTTATGAGCAGTAGTAACACCAAGGAGAGTGAGAAAATGAGTGCAAACAGTGTAGTGAGAGTTATAGATATCTTGTCAGTCAGGTTTGGAGCAATGCCAGTTTTTGGATAGTTGTTCAAATAGTTGTAACTTAAAATTGGTAGATTCAGGTGTGTTGTGGAGGGTGTGGGGTAGAGAGTTCCATAATTTTGGCTATGTGGTTTGAAAACAGGGCTTCACCATGAGTTTATTTTATTTTACATTTGTTTACTGGGAAAGTCTGACTGACACAGGTCCTTTTTCAGCGGAGTCCTGGGGAGAAAAGCTCCAGTACAAAATAAATATAAATATGAACATTGTCGAAGTTAACAAAACTTGCAGGGTCATTACATGAGCAAACAAATAGCATTTACACAATGATAGGATATAAACATCTCAAGTGGTAGCAACAACATAAAACTGAAGTCTTTCGGCTTTTCCCTGTTAGGGGTCACCACAGCGGAACTCCAGTCCACTAATGATTGGCAGTGGATTTTTACAGTGCTGAGGTGCTAGCCCGACACCAAAGCCTCAAAGAAGGCACACCCATTCATGCACGCACCTACCTGCATGTCTTTAACGTCACTTGACTGCGGGGAGGACATAGACTCCACACAGAAAGCGCTCCAGCCGATATGTAATATAACAGTATATACAGTTTTAGTGCGTTTCAGTACAAGTAAGTTCAAGGATAAGAGTAAGATAGAAGCCAGTGAGCAGTTTATAGCAAAAAAGTAATTTGCTCGTCCCAAAACTATGCAGCCTTGGAAGGGAAATCTTAAAATATTGTGTGGGAAGGGAAGTCTTTTACCTCTATGTTAATGCTCTTTAGGATTTGTGCTGCTGAAGTGTTAACTTCTTGACATACTTTGTCTTTATGAATAATTTCCGTTTCTCAAATGATTATGTAAAGGTTTTTTTTAGCTGTTGTGGGCGACTGTGCCCCACAAATCCCTTTGACTAATATAAATATCCACCAGGGTTGCACCATTTGTGGGGAAGGGAAACAAGTTATGAGAGCCTAATCTGCTGTCTGTACTCTTCATTGCTAAAAGTAACCACTGCTGTTATTGTTTCTGTTTTCCGGTTGTGTTAGTTTTTAGGCACGGATTGCCATGTATGAATTTTGATTTTTTTTTTTTTTCAGAGATGCAAAGTAACTCCTCATGTAGGACAGTGTGGCTAAAATGAGAACACTGGTCAGAAGACTGAAAGAGATAGTTGGCATACGCTACATGGACTTTGGTTAAGGAGCTAACAGTACCATATAAGCATAGAGCCAACACATTTGGGAGCTGGCAATGTTTCAAATGATGATGCCCTAATAGGCTGGAAGCCTTTTCAGGCCTAAAAAGAATAACTTAAATACAAAGAGTGACAATGGGGGTTATCAGTGGTGGACTTGCAACTGGCTTATTATGGGAGTTCAGTCTTATGTTAACAAAGGTTCATAGGTATATAACAGACTAATGACCACCAGGGCCTTTATAAGCCTAATCATGCAACCCAACCCAATTGTGTCCCTAAGTATCATGGACATTTATTAGGGGAGGTATGTTAGTTGAGATGTTTTTAGAAGTTATGTGGAGGATATGTTGGTTTGGGCAATACTGACTGCCTTTGTATATCAGAGATATGGGGCCAGACCCTATTTACGATGACCTAGCAGTGATATATAATCAAGTACTGTTCCATTCCAATGTTAGCATCAATGACTATACAGAGAGATTCTGCTGTATTTCTTTGCATGATCCTATGATCTTCATGTGGAATGCAGCATAGACAGAGCAGGCATGAAGCGGAATGGTGGAATGCAGCATAGACAGAGCAGGCATGAAGCGGAATGGTGGAATGCAGCATAGACAGAGCAGGCATGAAGCGGAATGGTGGAAAAATGGAAATCTGTGATACAGAAATCATGGTCACAGTCAAAGAAAACTGGTACAACAGATCCAGTGCACAAAGTATACAGTTCTGGTGGTAATGATGGGGCAGATAAAATGGAGCCAAACTGTTTTCAATAAGATTTTATCAATATATCTACAATCTGCTTTTTGAGAATAAAATTTAGAATCCATAATTTGTAACTCTTTACTCTTAGCACATCTTACATATCAATATCTATAAAGTATTTTCCTTTGTAGAAATTAAGTTCAAATGTTTACTGTTTATTTCAGTTTTCAAGCTGTAGTTTGACCATGTTTCCATTTTTTTCTATTTTTATTTCCCGTATTAAGTATGTTGTTGTAATGAAAATACATCTGCCTGACCTCGTGTGCTTAGATCATGATTATAAGCATTTACTTGATATATACATATACACACATAATTATACATATGTCTCTCTCTATATATATATATATATATATATATATATATATATATATAGATATATGTATGTATGCATGTGTATGTGTACATATATATATATATATCTATGGAGATATATATATATATATATATATATATCTATGGATATAGATATACATATGAATACTACTACTTACCATAATCGAAAAAGTCAATGGCAATAACACTGACCACAGAAGGCCAACATCCCAAACCAAACGCAAACAAAAATGTAGGGAAAAACAAAAACATGTTTTTACAGGGGAAGCAAGACCCTTCTACACCCCCCGCTAATTACATATACTTACTACAAGATTGTACAATCCCATGGGAATAAGAAGTTATGTACTCACCATAACGTTCCATCTGAGTAGGTATCTTCATTTGTCTGCAACCTTTGGGACACAGATCCGATCTTGGATCCGAGCCGGCAACTTTTACCACAGCATAGATCCGAGCTCCTAGCTCCTCCCTTTACCCATAATCCCCTGCCAACCCTAACTGACCTCAGATCAAGTTTGCCCAATATAAGCATTGTTATTGTGCCCCGGAAGGGGCTTATCCAAGACAGATCCTATAGGTCAGGGGGGAGGAGGGGGGGGATGGTTGCAGACAAATGAAGATACCTACTCAGATGGAACGTTATGGTGTGTACATAACTTCTTAATCTGAAGTAGGAACTTAATTTGTCAGCAACCTTTGGGACAGAGTCCCCAGCTACCTGAATCCTGGGTGGCCTTTACGGAAGAACATTCTGGAGCACTGCAGAGCCAAAGGACGCCCTACCTCTGGAGACAACATCCAGTTTGTAATGGCTGATACAGCCCAAGTGGCTGCAGAACAAATATCATCTAAGGGAACCCTAGATTTAAAAGCCGCCGAAGTAGCGACGGCCCTAGTAGAATGAGCTCGGACTCCCTGAGGTGCAGGCCTTCCCGAACACTGATACGCTAAGAGGATACAACTAGCTATCCACCGTGATAGTGTAACTTTAGAAATTGACTTGCCTAAACTTGTTTTGGCAAAGGAGACAAACAACTGGTCAGATTGCCTATGACCAGCAGTTCGATGAATATAAAAACGTAATTGTCTGTGCACATCCAAGGAATGCAGTTTGTACTCTCCTTTGTTCTGGTAATGGGGAAAGAACACGGGAAGATTAATAGATTGATTAATATTAGCTTCCGAAGACACCTTAGGCAGAAAGTACGGATTGATCCTGAGGTAAACTATCTAGATGGAAGGAAAAATACGGCGGTTTAACACAGAGCCTGAAGTTCAGAGACCCTTTTAGCTGAAGTAATGGCCACTAAGAAGACCGTCTTCCAAGAGAGATATTTAAGATCAACCGTGGCCGCCGGCTCGAAAGGGGGGCTAGTCAAGGCTTGGAGAACCAAAGACAAATCCCATGGGGGTACTACCTCCCTGACCGGAGGTCTGAGAAGGAAAGTACCCTTGAGGAAAGCTTTATAAAGCTTGGAAGTAATTAGAGGGCCCGATTCATGCCCTACATGATAATGCGAAATCGCTGCCAGTTGTCCCTTGACTGTAGAGCAGCTAGCCCCTTGACGAAAAAGGGTAGCTAAGAAATTCAAAACCGACGTGAAAGGCGTCGTGAAGGGATCCAAGTGATGGTGCTCCGCCCAGAAGGAGAAACATTTCCACTTGCTTCGGTAGACTCTTCTGGTGGAAGGTTTATATGTTGCTACTAGGATGGCTTTGACTGGTGAGGAAATTCCGGGAGTCCTAATCAGGAGTGGAACTGGAGCAAGCAAGCAGTCAGCTTGAGGTTGACCAGGTTGGGGGCCGGGAGACCCAGAGGGTGGGTAATGAGATCCGGGAGTGGATCCAGAATCCATGGTGGATGAATTAGGTGAGACCACAGGTACGGGAACCATGGTTGACGAGGCCAGAATGGGGCAATGAGGATCATTTTGCTCCCCAGCCGACTGGCTTTCTGTAGGAGTTTCAGCATCATGGGCAAAGGAGGGTAAGCGTAAAGGAGACAGGAGGCCAAGCATGTACTAGAGAGTCTCTCGGTGACTCCCCCTGAGGGGGGATTAGAGAGAAGTAACTGTTGCATTTGGTATTTGAAGGAGAGGCAAAAAGATTGCAACAGGGTTGCCCCCATTGGGCAAATATTTGTTTCGCTACTAGAGGATTGAGAGACCATTCGTACAGAGTCAGAATCGAATGACTGAGCATGTCTGTTAGGATGTTGGACTGTCCCGGAATGTGCGTTGCAGAAGGCGGTTGGTGAAATCGCCCATTCCCACACTCTCATGGCCTTGCGACAAAGAGGATAAGACCAGGTTCCCCCTGTTTGTTGATGTACCAGACAACAGACATGTTGTCCGTTTGTACTGCAATCGTCCCAATCGGGAGAAGGCTGTGAAGTGCCTGCAATGTCAAAAGCATCGCCCTCATCTCTAGGACATTGATATGCAAAGAGGTCTCTGTGTCGTTCCACGTGCCTTGGACCGTTCTGCCTGAATAGTGCCCCCCCCCCCACCTCAGGCGAGAGGCGTCCGTGGTCACTGTGGTGACAGCGGAAGGCATCGAAAATGGCACATATACATATATACATATATATATATATATATATATATATATATATATATATACATACATATATATATATATATATATATATATATACATATACACACACACACATATATATATATATATATATATATACATA